>NW_015112776.1:47395-60030 GCF_001443285.1 Poecilia latipinna | reverse complement strand
GACTCTTCCCAACCCTTAAAACCCTACATGGTTATTTTCTGTTTTTTTTTTTTTTTTTTTCCCCCCCCCCCCCCCCAAGTTTATTTCGAATAGCAAATTTAGCAGCAAGGCAGTTCAAAGAGCTTTAAACCATAAAAACAAAATACAGTAAAAAAAAAAAAAAAAAAAAAATAACAGAAATATCAAACTAAAGGATGAAATTGAACAAATGGTTTGTCTCAGTTTTAATTCGTTGTTAATCTGCTGACATTCAGTGAACGCTGGAGCTTAATAAGTTGGTTCAGCAAAGTAAAGTTGTAAATACATGTGATCAGACCAATTTATTAGAGATATTTCCCTCTAATAGATGAATTGTACACAATGCATGTCACATTGAAGGTGGAAAAGGTTTGAAATGACTATTTTTTCCCCCTATAAAATCATAAAAATACAGCATTTAACAATGGTGTATAGATTTTTAATTAATTTAAAAAAAAAAAAAAAGCAGCAGGTGAAGGTTGTTCAAACTGCAACCAGAAAGCTTTCATGATAACCCCCCCCCAAACAATAAGTGATATGTCAATGCATAATATTCACATGGTAATCTTTAAAACAGTTCTTTTCAAATAATCCAAGCTACACAGGTGGAGCAATCTATTTGCCTTTTGCACACTCACCCCCTCCTAAACAAACAAAAAAAAATATTGAACAGAAACAACATCTCAATCTGCATAAAAGAGCTGGAGAAAAGCTACATGTTGATCACTTTGTAATGACTGCACACATAAATAAATGAATGACCACAACTACAATTACCATGTATGAGATCAGTGGGATCCTCTAAAGAAAAAGAGACTTGAAGAAAAAACATTTTGTGTGTAGAGTGTTTTTTTACAGTTTTGTACAAAAGAACAAGTTAATAAATGATAAAAACATTGACCACAGTTAATGTTGCTGGTGATTTGCGTCGCTCTCATCCTCGGTTAAACCGCACATTTTGTTTCTGGAAAACTAGAAATGATCATATTATGTCATAATTTGTGCCTTTTTAATGGACTATTTCGACGATGCGAGCTGTTGAGGTCAACGCCACGTCCCAGAATGACAAGAGTGTACGAGGTCAGCAAGGTCCAGACGTCTTAACAGAGTCACTCGACCAGAAGGGCCCTTTTTATGCCACATGGAGCACAGAGTGGACTCATAATGACAGATCTGTCTGGTTTTTCAGCCTCTCTTTCTGGAGTCTCCGCTCTGCTTGATATTTCTTTTTAACAAAAGAGGAGAAAAAAGCATAATTTTCCTCCTCTCAGATTTGCTTGTAGATACAGACCTTCTGGTTTTTGCTGTTGCTTAACAGAAAACCCGAGTCTAAAGTGTGTTTTAAGCCTGCTCAGAAACACTGAGAAAACGCTGCAGACCACAGCCACTGAGACTGACACATACTTGTTCTGCCTAATCCCCATTAGCTCTCACCTCACTGCACCATGAGCCTTATTCACTGTGAGAGCTGCTTGTTTTACTACAAAAACATCAGAAAAACTTCTACGAGACCGATGTTGCCTGTCCTATTTGGGATTCGCCAAATTTGAACCCTTTTACGGCATAAAATACAACAGATTTGGCTAAGCAAATTATTAATGCCTGTTTGTTTAACCCCTGGACTCCAAATTAACCCCGTTAGAACCGTGCTGTCAGTTCGGCACAAAGGAGGGGAAATGCCTGCTGTTTTGAGCTCATATTGTGCTTGAAGCCGTTTGTATTGACTAGAATCGTACTTCTATGCGATTCCCGTGTCCGTCTGTAGAAAACACAACTCCATATACGGTGTAAGTGATCAGGAATCGCGTGGGAATAGTCAGGGGTGGAGTGTACGTGCACAGGAAGCAGGTTTCATCCCCGTGGGTTGGTAATAAAGGAGCCCTTCTGACGGAGAACAACAACAACAATAAGGTTTGCGGACCATCAGATCAATGAGAAAACATCGGCTTCCCTGACGTCTGCAGCTGGGCCAGAAAAACAGGGTCAAAAGGTCAAGAATACGGAAAGACCTCTTAATTTAAAAACTCACATCTGAAGCATTTGAAGTCCCCAAAATAGAGCTCCCATTCCCGATTTTTGCATCCACCATTTCCCTCAGTGCACTCAGTCTTTACAGATAAACTGTATTAAATCCCGCTACAACAGAGAGCAGCAGCGGGGACACGGAGCTGAAGACCCCTCTGATCGAGAAATCGCGTGAGAACCGAGCCTAGAACACTCAAGGAGCTGCTCCGGTCTCCTCCCCCCGAGGTCAAAGCACTTCTGTCATATTAGCTTACACACACAGCGTCCATATTTCTCAATAAATCATGGACTCTGAAGGATCACTGCGAGCTGCAGGACATTTCTTTTAGTCACTATGCTGAGATGAACGTCGTGGGGGAAGTTTGAAGGAAGGACATTTAGTGACATTTTATATATGTAGTGTTTTGTGAATGTTTGCTCCTGCTTTTAAATTGAAAGAAAAATATGGTGGGTCGAGACAAAGAGGCAGAGAACAAAATGGAAACTTTCTCTTTAAAGATGCAGTCAGCAAAAAAAGACATTCAAAGTCAGTTTTAGATTAAAAAAAAAGTAAATGTATAAATAAAACTAAGGCTGGATTATTTAAAACCTCTTACTGGAGGGAAGAAAATAGTCTTTGAGAGTAACATACAAAAACACTGGTTAAAAAACAAAACAAAACAAAAACAAAAAAACTAAACAAAAACAATAATAAAATCAAACAAAAATAATCCAGTGGAAATTTTCTGTGGAGAATCTTTAAAATTGTGGACTAAACTAAACTAAAATTCAAATCAGTTAATTTCCAAGAAAGGAATTGTTCACCCTAATAATAATAATAATAATAATAATAATAATGGTCTCCAGGGTAAGTCTTCATTGTAAAATACAAAAACACATGACTTTAAATAAATAGCATGAATTATAAAATGCAATAGTTGAATAATAATAGTAATAATAATAATAATAATAATAGTTTCTAGTCTTTGATCGCGGGCTGCTGGTCTTTGACAACCTCCTGATTAAACATACATGAAAGATGAAAGAGTCCATAAAGCTCAGCTGCCCTCAGGACACATTTCTCCAGAAAACTCGTCCTGTTTTCCCTCCTCTTGTCACGCAAAGTCCCCGCTGCTGCTGCTGCCCTGCTGGGAATCCAACCCACAACCTCCAACCCCGTCACACCGAGACGAGGCCTGTTTTTTTTTTTTTTGTTTGTTTTTTTTTCCCTTACAATATTTGATGAATTTATCTGCAACATCACATTTTTGTTCATGATAAGTGTTTTATTCTATTTTTTTCTGATAAAATCTAAGATTAGCGGTAATTTTCTTTTCTAAATTGAATTTGACAAAGTTGGACATGTATCACTTTGCTCAAATCGCAAAAGTTACTCAACAACATATTTCTGTCTGTTCTTGCGAACTTAGATGCGGGTTTTTTTTTTTTTTTTTTTTTTTTTTTTAAAAAAAAAAAACCCCGCGGATTTTTTTTTAAGATAAAAATTTAAGCTGTAAGCAAAATCTTGATCGATGGCGGGCAAACGAAACAAAGACAGAAAGAAAGCGAGAAAGAGCGAGAGAAAACGAGAATTAGATTTTTAAAAAATGAAAACTCGAGATCTAACTAAACTTGATGGACAAAATGATCTGCAGATTAATTCGATGTAGAAAAACACAAACTTTAAAAGAAAAAACAAATCAGCACTATGTGAGATGTGGGAATTTAAAATAAAACAGCAGCAACAAATAATAATAATAATTAAAAAAAAAAAAAAAAAAACCGAATGGGCATTTAATCTAAAAACCTATATCTGCTACCAAGCAGCGAAACCAGGCTAAAAGGAAATTATGACGCCTCCCCAACTACCTTTTAAATCTTTTAGAAGCGTTTCATTTTTTAAGTAAGAAATTAAATGTGAAAAAAGTTGCGCAAATTAATTTTAAAATAGTTACTTTAAAAGTAAAAAAGACGTAGAACCAACAGACGATGTAATTTCGAAAGTTTGAGCTCAACATATACCGCTGTATCCGAGTATGACGATGATGATCAATAATAATAATAATAACAAACGCCATCTATGGGTTTAAAAAGAAAAAAAAAGACTTGGGTTTGCATCAATATGGTTCTGGAAATCCTTTCAACATTAGTGTTAATTTATATCAGCTGTGAACGTCTCACAAGTTCATGACTGAAAGGTGTTGAACGTAAAGAAACACAAAGTCAAAAGTCCATTTGACAGAATATCTCATCAAAACCTTAATAATATTGACTCCTCCAATTACAATTATAAGAGATTACATGTGCAGATTTGACCAGCTGAGGGCAGCAAAGAGCACGTTTTTAAACCGAAGATATAATTTAAGTTCAAGTTTCATATTTTCGTTTGGAGGAAAGACTGATTTATACAATATAAAGCAATTTTTTTTCATGACTTTATTTCGTGCTTTCTGAGTAAAGAGGCATACATTTAACGTCAGGTTTCATTAAAACATATAATTATGTGAATTATTTACAGCTTACTTTGGAAAATAAGTTACTGTTAATGGCGCAAAAGGCGCTGGGTCTGATAAACAGATGAAAATGTAACAACTCATTGTAACCACTAGATGGTAGTGTGACACTCTCTTTGGGTTGACTCAACCACAGTTTGTTCCGAGTTGAAAAGAGCAAAAGGTGACTTTCAGAACCGGGATGTAGAGCAACCACAGTGTTGCCATTGGGAGTATATTTTTAATGCTATTGTTCAATATTATTAAGTCTGTGTCTTACTATGGAAGTAAAACATACTACAGTGTTAACTGGTGGAATAAATTACAGTGGAATAATGTGTTAGACTTTACATGTTCACATCATCACCTTGTTTTACGTACGACAGTAGAGTTTATTTAACTGTTATTTATTCCTGCCTCAGATCAGTTTTACACCCTCAGTAAAATCCAGCAACCAATCATTGGGAAACTCGCTGATACATCATTTATTAGAAAGACAGTAAAACAAAAACCGTATGGGCTGTCAAAGGCCCATTTTGACTGTATTAAAAGAAGTAGTTTTCAAATACACAACCAAAACTAAATCATAGTTATCTATCATAATCTCTAAGAATTTTAGATGTTAGATATTCTACCAATAAAGGGTAAACCTCCTGGTCAGGGGTCAGTGTCAGCCTGGAGGAGTTCAAGTGCCTTTGTGGCTTGTTTACAATGTAAGGATGGAGCAAAAGATGAATAGATTGTGACCTTCTCTGCAGTAATGCTGACGTTGCTCTGGTCTATGGTCACGAGATAAAGACCGCGATAGGAAGAACGAGACGCAGCGCCTGAAATGAGCTTCCTTCATTGGGTGGCTGAACTCAGACTTGTAGAAAAGCTTTTATAGGGTAAAGCAGAGGTTCCCAAACTGTGGGGCGCGCCCCCTAGGGGGGGCGCCGTGTCATTGCAGGGGGGGCGCGGGAAGCCGTCTGGATGAAAAAAAAACAAAACATGAACACTGTATGCGCTGGGTTTTTACCTTAGAATGGCCAACTCTCTGTTATTCCTCAGTCAATTTGATACAGTAGAGGCTTCCACACTTCCCATATTTGTGTCCTCTGTCACTTTTATCAGCAGTTAAAACTCTTTAATCCGTTGTTAACATGTTGTAACCTGTTTTTCCGAGCCGCCTTTAAACGCAACATGAGCGCTACGACGCTCGCTCTGGGTTTCCACCTGTGAAGGAGACCTGCTGCTGCTGTGCGGAGCTACGTAGGTTTGTGTTAGAATCACGGCAGCAAACCAGCAAAACGCAGAGAACTTTTCACAGTTTTTCCCTCCAAACTAACCGACTGAGTTGAGTAAAGCTGTTGGATGCAGGTAATGTTAGCTAAAGATGACTAGCTAATATCAATACAGAACCTTTAGCTTAACAAGTACCTTAGGCTACCAATCCATAGGGGGGGCGCAGAAAATGTTTGGAAACCTCTGGGGGGGCGCAGAAGAAAAAGTTTGGGAACCACTGGGGTAAAGGATGCTTATCCTGTGTGAGCTGGGCACCGCTCTCATCCACAATAATAACACCTCTCAAGAAACTCCAGTAAACTTTACAGAGTAGGTAACAAAGACTGAAGGCCTTGCTGAAGGAATAGTTCAGGATTGTTGCATTTAGGGGCTCAGATGGGAGATGTGGGGTGTCACCCGTAAGGTTTGAACCTGAAAGCTGTAGAGGTTGGAGCGAGGGATGTAAAGTAGACCTTTTTCTGAAGATTGTAATATTCATGACCATTTTTATCGGTTAAAGTTGAGTAAGTTAGATGATAATTATGGTTTAAATTCACTGTGACAGTGGAGGAAGCTGATTGGACGATTTGGTACTGAGACACAACTGTGTATCATCAGCATAGAAAGAAATGTCTCTAAGCAGAGACCTTCGCGGTGACCAGATGGTAAACAGAAGATGAACCAAACCTTTGAGGGACACTAGTCTAGGGGTAAAGTGGGAGTCGTCCATGGTGACAAACTGTGGTTGGGTGGAGAAGCGGTTCAAACTGTAAGTTCCAGGTTTTCCCCTGGAATGACTTTTTATCCCTTTTGTTTCAGTCCTTGACTTTTTCCTTCTACAATCTGATCTTGGAAAAGTTGAAGACAGTTTGTGGGTTGATGACAACAGAAACTAAAATACCGATGGTTGCAGCTCGTGGCAAAACTATTTGCCATCGTGTCGAGACGTAGATCTATTCTCTCAAGAATCTTTAACTTTATGGAAGTCCGCGGCATTAGTTCAGTGCTGTCCGGCAGCACGGTGGTAGGATCAAATGTACAGCCAGCAGAGAAAGCCCCGAGCTGTCACTGAAGACAAACAGAGCAGTCTGGAGGCTGAGTATCTGCATCTCAACTCAGAGGAATTAAAAGGGTGCCCGGCTTGCAAATGAAGACAAAAACAAGTCAGTGGCAATCATGCACGGTTGGCTGGAGATGTGAAGAGTTCACGTCTGGGGCTCAGGCTGCATCCAGAAGCGCTGCTTGATGTGCAGCTTAATTCATTACAAAAGAGATGGAGCTCTTTAGCATGCGGCATGCTTTCCCTCTTCAAAGCCAATCTAATGAGAGAGGTCCTTCAGATGGGCTGCATCAGCTGTCACTAAGTTCTTGTGGGAAAGGAGAAAGAAATAAAATATGCTTTTCCCTTGCAAGAGAAAAAAACACTTTCATAGCAATTTGCTAGTGAGCTTCCAGATCAAGAAGATGTTTAAAATCAGAGACCGCGTGGCGTTTGGGTGAGGCTTGTTCGTTGTCACTGCCTCTGTTGTTTTCCTCGTTTACTGGAGAAAAATAATTTCCTTATACATGAAAAAAAAAAAAAATCTTTTTAACCAGACACGGATGGCTTAAAAGACGGTTCAGTTTTGCAGACAGTTGTTACATTACTGAATATGAGGCATTCAGAAACAGTCCAATTTCACAAGGAATTATCACATATATTATCATTTTCTTCTACTTAACTTGTCTTTTAAATTGTTCTTCAGACAACTAAATACATCAAAACGCAAAACAATTTACATTTTCATACCACAATAAATACATTCGGGCTGTAAGAGTTTGAAGTGGTGTTCTTGGTACACTTATTTTTGCGTTGCCCTTTAACAAGATTGTAGTACAGTAAAAAAAAAAAAAAGATTATTATTATCATTTGCAGCAAGGCTACACCTAAACATTTTGTGCTTACACAAAAAGTAAGACTCCTTTTATTATTTTGGTCATATTGGCACTAAAAGACACCCAAACTATGGGATACAGCTCCACTTCTTTAAGTTAACACACTCAGGAACCAGATGTAGGTAAGGTAGCCAATTGTTACCGGCACTTTAAAATAAAGTTACTCATGTAGAAGTACAGTAAAAATATCTAAAGGTTACTAAAGTAAATTTAACTAGTGACACCAACCTGTGGAAGAATCACACCATCTGTTTAAGCCCTCTTGTTTTTCTCTTGCCGAACTCGGTGCCAGTTATCCCTCTCTCTCTAAACACACACAAACACACAGAGTTAGGTTTTTGTTTATCGGCTCTGCCGCTTCGTTTGTTTGCTCTCCGTCCATTTGGTCTACAAAAACTCATCTTGATTTAGAGGATGTATCCAGTCTTTGAGTAATTTGAGTAGTCCCATTATAAAACAGCTTTCACGATGCTCTAAAAATGCTTTGAAACAGAAATATTAAAAAAAAAGTACCAGAAGAAAGGAGTAGCATGGCATTCATATAAAATCAAGAAAAATACATAGACACACCCATCTCCTCTCCTCTCTTTAGTAGAATATATTACTTTTGAAGTAACTATTTGCCTCTGGTTTGCTCTGCTGGATCATGCGATGCCAAAGATGCTGCATTTGCTTTTTCTTCAGAGAGTAAAATCTGCAAACCTTTACCGACTCCACAGCAGTGCACTTTGAAACAGCTGTTATGGCACCCAGGTTTAGTTCAATCAGCACATCCAACCAAGACCTTGATTTGCTCTTATCTGTGCTGTTGAATTATTTAGCACTCCTCCTGCCCTCACAAAAACTCTGTTGGCTTTAAATAATACATGTGGTAATGAAATACATGTAGTTTCCTATAAGACGTATTGACCCCGTTTTCAGAGACCTAAATTCTGAGTCATGTTGAAGATCGCTCATTTAAAACGGTATCATTCGTGTTTTAGACAAACTTATTCAAAGGTTATTTTGTAATCTTTTTTTTTTTTTTTTAGGGTGAAACTGCACTTATCCTCCTCGTTTGACCTTTGCAGTGAGGAGAGAAGATTTGCAGAGGCAACAGTCACAGCTTAGACAGGTACAGATATAACAGCGGCTCTCCAGAGACGGCAGAAGAAATGTGAAATCCCAGACAAAAGGCATGTTTTGCTCAGAATGTTGTTTCATCTAATAGAGGTGAACCATACCCACATCAGAGGCGCACTTTGATTTGAAGATCGAAGAAAATGTAAGGGGAGTAGATTCTCTGAGGACCACCGAGTTAAATTACTTTTTTTTTTTTTTTTTTTTGCAACTTTAACGTTTTTTTTCTTTCTTTCAAGCTGTTTTTCTTATACATTTGATAAATGTGCACATTCATGTAAGATGGCTGGCTGTCTCCAGCAGCTGGTTAGAGACAGAGGTACATCAGTGTTCAGCGACACTCAAAATACCCAAGATGCTCCACTCGAAGCTGGAATTTACCATTTTCACAGCGGCTTGTCTGTGGCCTAACAGATGTATGTAATATATCTGAACGTAATTGACTCGCAGAAATATGTACTTGGTAATGATTAGACGGGCAGTTTAACACTGGTGCTTTGATTATGTTTTGTGGCAGCCATTTTGGAGGGAATTTCTGGTGACGCATCTAAACCTTTCCATCTCAGAAAGGTTAATGTTTTCCTAAATGAAGATCATAAACGTCAACTTTTCACTACAAATGCTACACTACACTGGTGCATTGTTATGCTAAGTGACAATGCTAGTTCTTATTTGCAACACAAACTGATGGCAATGAGTTTAAAAACATATTTGTAAAGAAATTTGATTTTAAAGAGCAAATAAATCGCAGCTGCTGCTTTGTGTCTTGGCAGGCACATTGGAGTGGAGGTAAGAAATGATGAAAACAAGAAACTCCGGCTTTCTTCAAAGTCTAAATCTCGTCAGGAGTTCAAATAAATGGTTTATTACTGCAGTTGTCTTTCTGAGCAGCCATGTTGGATTTTGAAGTGAGTGCTAAAGAGAAAGCGCCAATTTTCCACGTGCTTCTGTTGATGTTTCAACCTTGAAACTCAGAAATGTTAAACTTTTAGGCATGAACGGACTGCACTCTTTGTTCTTGTCTATTTTCCCCACGGACCAATGTTTTTGTTCATAATCTGAATACCAAGGTTTGTTTGTATTTTTTTACTTCAAATACCTCCTTATGAGTTCAAAGTCCTTAAAATACATGAATGTAGCTCACACACAACTACTTATCTACAATACAATCATATTTTTAAACCCCAAGATGATTGCTAACCCATTGAAACAATAATTTAAATGTAAAACCTGATCCCATCATAATCACTTCCTGTATTTGTTGGAGAAACTGGGATATCCTGTAGAGGCAGAGGGAACCCCACGATGAAAAGTGCATGACGACATGAAATCATGATTTTCTGTCTAGCTATATAGCTATAAAACATAAATGTACACATTAATTAGCTGCTGAATACATTACTGAGCTGAGCTCTGAGTATCCTTGTAGGAATTTGAGGTCTGTAAGCTTCCCTTGGTTTTGTTGGCTATGATTAAAGGATTCATTTGTCTCGCCTGCGCTGTCTGCAAAGTTTCAGCCTGCCAAGTAATTAGGAAGCAGTGGAATACCGACCGCCGGATGGCCTCGGGGGTTTTCACTTTTGCTTTCATACAGCCACTAACGGGGCCAATTCCTTCCATATGCACTCCAAGCCTGCAGGGTGCGTGGCGAGCTTCCTTTACGGGGGTCTCTGTTCAAATTGCATTTGATGTGTAATTATAGTATTCTTTAAGGCTTGTTTAAAGACGGAGAAAATTGGACATATTGAGAAAATTGGACATATCATTACGTCTGAATATAATTTCCCCTCTTTGCTTAAAAAGCCAGAGGGAATCTAAATCAGTCTGATTTATCAAATCCTTGCAGCGCGTTCATCACAAGCATATCAGGGACAAGTTCATTTTATTCCAAATGCTTCTTGGCTAGTGCCCCATTTCAGTCAGGTGGATTTTGAAAAACATAAACATCAGGCCTCAGACATCAAAAGGCTCCTGCCATGATCGCAGATGTCACAAATCGAGAAACGCGGGGATCCATTCAGGGACGCGAACAGGTGGAGCCCACAGTGTGAACTCGGCAAGCTGCAGCATGAAGTTAAAATCTAGGAGGATGCAGCAGGAACTCTAGAGGCAATCACAAATATTCATCCAACTGGTTTTGAGTACCTTTAAGAGTTTTATTTTTTCTGCAGCAGCTACAGACAGATGAGTGAAATGGCTTCTTTATTGCGTCGGAAAAGTAAAAGCATCCATGTAAGCAGGAACATAATCCGGAATATGCAACCTCACGCAGCCATAACCAGGTGCACGTCGCGACGTTCCTGAAAGCTTTAGCAAGAGTCTGAATCAGCAGGTAGTTTTTTTTTCTCCATAAAAATAAGAATTTTTGCACTACTGTGATGGGACAAGTCTCCACTGTTGGAAAGAAGAAAAAAAAACAATATGCTGAAGGTCATTTAAAGCTTCCTGCAGAACATTTAGACAAACCAATGAGATGCTTGGACATTGAAAACATAATGTACTTCTTCGGACGTATTGGCACGCTCCATATTTGGAAGGAGGAATGAAAATGCATCTCAAACACCCAAAACACTAGTAAAGCTGTTTTCGCTGCATGATGAACCCGTAGACATCATATAACAGAAGCATGATGAAAGGAGAAATGAGCCAGGACACCATCGATAAGAATCAGAAGATAAAACAACAAGGACGAATATTTCTGTAAGATAATGATCCCCAACACACAGCTGAGTCAATCAATCACCCGACTTGAATGCGACTGAAGATCTGGAGTGTGGATAAAGCCGATGGTGCACAGAAGAGGCCCAGATAACTTAGACTCTGAAGACAGTTTGTGAGGAAGAACGGCCCTGATCTCATTGGTACAGAAATCTGAGTAGAGCTTGAAAAAGGTGTTTGGTGACCTACGAACCCGACTCAGTTACATTAGTCCTGTCAGGAGGAATGAGCCAAAATACCAGCAAGCTCTCATGAGAATCTTGTGGAAGAAAACGCAAAACATTTAACCCATTTTTATATATATATATATAAAACAAATAGAAAGATTTTGATAATCATTACTGGCCTGAAGTCGGTAATTTCATATCAAATTATGTTAAGAAAATGTTATGTTTGTATTTTACAGTGTATGTAAATATGCAGGAAGTAACAGCTTTAAAAGCTGGACAGAAAACTCTTCTTTTTTTTTTTATTTAATGAGCTCTTTTGCACTGCCCTCTAGTGGCTAAAATCCCAGTTAAAAACGTCTGAAAATGTGGAGTAATGAATAGATTTTATAATCCACATTTTCATTGGAAACTGGTGGCACACAACTGTCGGTGGCCTGGGAATAAGCTCTTGTGGCGGACCGACGGCTGTGTTTGGACCTAATGATGCGTCGGGCTCAGGGGACACGCTTTAAAGTAGAGCATGTGTTTCAGATGAGAAAAACCCCCACAGAGGCTTTTTTTTTAATTTATGGGAATTTCTCGTTGCAGCTGGAGTGAAAGTCCAATTCCCTCAACAACAAATTTAGTTAAAGAGTTTGAAGCACAGCGCAGATTTTTAATAACACCAACCGGACGTCCACTGTTGTTCGTCATTTTACAGCAAGACGCTGTTTTTACCACACGAAGCAGAAACGCTATAAGAAAACAAATGCAATCTTTTTTCTTAATTACTAGGTGTAGTTACATCTAAATTTGCAACATGGCCCCTGGGTTGAAATCTAAGCGATAATTAGAATTTTTACATTTGATTGATAAAAAAAAAAAAAAAAAAAAAAAAAAAAAAAAAAAGACCGGGGGTAACAGGGGGACGTCAATG
>NW_015112776.1:25684-44415 GCF_001443285.1 Poecilia latipinna | reverse complement strand
ATTAAAATTTGAAAAAGGGCCCCGGGGTTAAAATTAAACGAAAAATTAAATTTTTTCATTTTATTTAAAAAAAAAAAAAAAAAAAAAACAAGACATAGAAAAGCAGCTGTAGTTACACTGGAGCAGCTATATGTCTGGAAGAAAAGGTTCCTCTTGCTGATCAGGTTCTTTGTTCGCCTTTATGTCTTCCCTGAGGCTGCTTTACTCTCCGTGCACAAACAAAACAATAAAAGTGACTGACGGGGTGTTTACGGGTCTGCTTGCTCCTCTGTCGCTCAATGAAATCTGTGGCCTGTCAATGAAAACAAGGCAAAAGTAGATGATGGTTCTGAGATTGTTGAAGTGTTTTCCAAAAAGACGTGAAGGTTGAATAAAAAGCCAGCTGTGAGAATGTGACCCATTTTCTTCTTCTTCTTCAGTTCTAATAAACATTTTAAATTTCTGACTGCTGTTACATAATCGTACTTTTTGCCACCTTCCAAAATTTGAACGTAGAGGAAAACTTACAAATATTTACATTCGTTGTCCTCATCAAAAACGGAGGACAAACGTAAGAGGCCGTTTTATTACAGAAGCGAACGTCCAATTTTAGCTTCTGTAGGAAAATAATTGAGTAAATCTGGACATAGGTTTTCTTTTTTTTTTTTTTTTAAATTCAACAACATATAAACAGAATATCTATCTTCCTTTGATGTTTCCTGTTACGTTACTACAGGGTATGCTGTGTACTGAACCCTTTAATTATTCATGTGTTTAGATCTTTCCACTAGATTTGTTTGAAGACCCTCTGGCTTATTGTGCGTGTTTGGATGATTATGTGCCTATGATGAAGAAATTACAGTATAGCCCCGTTCACAGAATGCTCTGGGCTTCTCTTCACATCTTAATGTGTTGAATAATCAAGCAAATTTTAATATTCGACAGACAACCTACATAAACACCAACAAGAAAAAACAACAAAAAACTACCGACCTAGCAGGGAAGGATGGATGTTGTATGTGCATCATGTGGCATACTTTTTTTTTAAAAAAGTTTTATTTCTTTCAAATTGTACGTTTTTTTAACCATTACTGGCCTGTTTGAAGTTGCCTCACATCATCTCAAGTAGATTTAAGTCTTTACTTTGACTGGACCAGTACAAAACTCTCGTTTTCTTTGAAGAAATTCACGGGTGGACTTGCGAGTGTCTTTGAATGAGAATCCTGACCGCAGATTGTTGAGAGCAAAAGTCGGCAGTCACAACAAGTTGTTTCCATCCTGGAGCAGCAAACAGCCTCAGACCATCAAACAACAGCAACCAGGTTTGACTGCGGGTTTAATACTCTTTTTGTGAAATGTGCAAATTTTACACCAGATATAAAGGGACACTCTTACCTTTTAAAAAGTTCCACTTTTGCCTCATAAGTCCACAGAAAAAAAATTCCCTCGAGGTCTTGAGTTTGGTTTGCATGTTGTTCTTGGTCAGCAGAGGTTTTGGCTGTGAACTTTGCCAAGTCTCTCCTGGTTGATTCATGAATCTTAACGTAAGCAGCTGAAGTCTGTGGTGCTTTAGATGTTCCGGCTTCTTGTAAACTCCTGGACGACCCAATATGTCCAGGAGATAACCTTGCTACTCCAGACATTTCTGGGCAGCTTTACCATCATTCCACATTTTCTCTATTTGTGGATTATGGCTCTTACTGTGGTTCGCTGTCGTCTCAAAACCACTGCGATGTCTTTTTAACACTAACTGATATCAGTGGCTTTGTTTCTTAGCTGCTGTAAAATGTATTTAGGTCAAAATACGTTACGTTTATGATCTTTCAGCCTAACTCATCTTGTAAGTGATTGCTTGATTCTTCAGATCAGGCAGGTAAAACTAAACCAAAACAGAGCGAATGAATTATTATCATTTTTTTCTTTTGATAAATGACACCTGAATTTAGAAAGTGCTTTTTGTATTTACTCAAGTTTTCTTTGTCAAGCATTAAAACTAGATTAATGAACTGAAACATGAGAAAAAGGCAAAACGGGGAAAAAATGGTGAATTCTTTCTCAGACGCTGTATAATTAAGGGAGTAGTTGCTCAAGACGATGCACAAACTCACTTCAGGTTTCAGATGTCAAAAACACCTCATTTGATATCAGTTTGTTTGATTGTGAGCTAACCCTTTTGCTCAAATTACAGCTGTTGCAGGAGTTGAGTTATAAAAAAAAAAAAAAATGAAATGAAATGCTAATTTCAGCTGTAAAGAAAATCAGGCAGACAACTTCATTTGGCTTTCAGCTGAGTCAGTCTTGTCATTTCCAAGCCGTTTGACACGACAGCAAACAATGGCTTCCAGTTCAGGCTGCAAATTGAAAAAAAAAAAAAAAAAAAAATCTGTTGCGACAGAGTATTAGGAGCCACAGAGCTCATAAAACCTTCAGCACAATACGTCGCTAACAACTTTCATGTCAAATCCTGTGTTAATGTGTGGCTGGAGCAGCGTAGCGTGTGACGGAGGTTCTGAACGCAGGCTGGTACCTCTGTCACGTCTCCGATCCGTTCTGAACAGTTCGTCATATTTATCTGAGGCAGATTCCTGTCATTCATTGTGTTTTGTAAAGCAAAATGTAGAGCGTATATTTGTATTTTTATTTATTTGTGTGAAGGGCTAACCCTCTGCCTGATGGTGTGGCGGCCTCATAACTGCCTGCTCATATTTTTCCCTCTTGGGTTCTGAAGCTCCACAGAAAATTGAAGCCAGTCATGTGTGGTAGCATCGTATCCACAAGACTCCGAGGATTTCCGCCTTTCACCAAAATTTACTTCCTTTAGTAATGAGAAGGGGAGCCTAAATTGCTTCTTCAGACGCATCTTGAATAGCTGCATATATGTATAATATACCAATAAAACATGCTTTCTATAAAAGCCAGATGTCAACTCTCTCACATGGTGCCCTATGTACTTTGTGGGGAAAAAAAGCCCTGAAATCTTCAATGTTTATTATAGTAGAAAATCTCATCTGGAAACTCTAGAAAAATCTCACTTTTAATTTCAAGCACTTATGCTAAATGATTATTTGCATGAAGTCAAAACTTGCACAATTATTGGCTTACAGGTTCCTGTTTCAAGAATACATACCGTATTTTCCGGACTATAGAGAGCACCTAACTATAAGCCGTACCCACAAAGTTAAAAAAAACAAAAAACTGGAAACTTACATATATCAGCCGCACCGGGCTGTAGCCGCCGCTCTCGGTTTTCTACAAAGGAAATTTGGGTCTATCAGCAGGGTAATAATCCAAAACCCATAGCAACACATTACAGGTTCACCACCAGCCATGACGTTTCTTGAAAACAAACTCTTTATTTTACACAGATCACATTTCAGATCTGCCTGAGACAGAAAGCCGCAGCTCTAAGAGCTCAAACTCAGAGACACGTCAGGTAAGAAACGTCTCGGAGGAAAAACAGCTCACTTTGTTTGAGTTTGTGTACCTGTACCGGAAGCAAATACATCTAAGATTTGAAATCTAGCCCTCCATCCAGAATGTGCTCGGTGTTACAATAGTTGTTGTTCTCAGCTGTTTGAAGTTGTAAGATTTGCGAACAGGCATGGCTTCCACTCAATACTCGTGAATTTTTACTTGGTTGCAAAGTAACTTCTAGGTATTTTTGGAGTTGATGTTTTCCAAAACAGGGATACCAAATGGGTTTCTTTATAATTCCTTCCCATCTGGTAAATTTACTAGCTAGAACAACCTTACTTTCCTTACTTTTTCATTTGGATATTGAGCCAAAATGGGAAAAAAAAAAAAAAAGCAAAACCTCTGGAGTCCTAATATCCAAAATTTTACAGCATGCCCCTTTAAACCTTTAGCATCTTTGGAGAATCCAGTCGGTAGTTAGAATCTGAGCTCCATAGTCATAAAGTGGACAAACGGTATTCTTACTGAGAGGGTGTTTTAAATCATCTCTGTTAGCCTTGCAAATCATTTTTTTTCTTCTTTTTTGTTTCTTCAGGTGTTCAAAGTAATCAATAAATTTCATGACTTTGCACCACTTGCAGCTTCCGTCCTCACAGCGGGGTAGGCTCATGCAGAAAAGAATAGAAAGAAAACGTCTTCATCAAAAGCTTTTTGGTTGCAAACAACGGCGACAGATTTCCCTGCTGTCTTCTATCACACTTCCCACCCGTCACAATTACACGTGGTGAGGAGCGGTTTTATTTTTGCGGGTTTTTGGACATGAATCTCCGGTGGTTGCGAATAGCAGTTGGAACAACAGCAGATGGGATCGTAACCCGTTACAAATGCACGCTCACCCACAGGACGAAAACGTGGCGTTTTTGAGTGGGGAATTCAGTTTCTCCTCATTCTGGCCCACTGGGGCTCCGGGGAATATTAGATTATGATGCTGCCAGAACCGACATCAAACCTGTTGGGCCGAAAGGTCACCGACGTACATGGCGGCGCTCCATAAGAGAAACCGAATGCCTCTTTTTCTTTGATCTAACTTCAGACCCCTCTATTGCTTCCTCGGTGACCTGTAACCCGCACACCTGTCTCAAAATTTCCACTTTTTGCTGCGGCCAATCTGATGCTTACCAATTTCCCCACTACGCTAAAGCAGCATGCCTTCTTTGTTGAGTCAGGGTTATGTCAACTAGGCCTGGGGAGTCAGTGTTTTGCTTTCATGTAACAGCAGACTATTCAGTTACATTTATCCACCCATCCTTGAGTTATTTTTTTCTCACACTCAGAAGAGTTCCCAATATCTGGCGTCTTCTGGGAGATCCCAGACCAAGGGACGACTGGCCTAAGCTCGAGATGTAAGATGAAGAGCCGCGTCATCGGGGAATAGCTCGGTGAAGAACGCCCGTTTCCCCTCGTAGAAATGCGTAACGCTGTGGTGATGCAGACGTCTGATCGGGATTTCTCCTGGGCATCTCGCTTTTGGTTTGCCCAAGCCCAATATCACGTCTTGTCTGGGTAAACCTTGGGAAGAAATGTAACATAGCTACATCCCCTCTATATAAACAAGAAATAAAGTCATGCTAGCATTTTCCAAGCAATTTATTCACCATTACTGTGCATGTTTCAGTATCACACCAGGTGAAATTATGGGTTATCTATCTGTTACTTTTGCACAACAGCAAACAGATTAAGCAGAATAAGGATATGCACTGCACTTTGCCAAATCCAGAAGCAGCAGAAAATAACAGAGGTAGTTTTTTTTTTTTTTTTTTTTTTAACTCTTAAATAAAATACTTTCAAAGTAAATGTATGTTTCTTAGCAGTTTAGGGTCATTGTGAAAGTTATGACTTTGATTGCGCGTCATAAAAACATTTTCTTATATCCAAGTGAACATAATGTCAGTGCCTCTCAAAGCTAAACACAGAGCAGATTTCAGTGTCAGAGACTAACGTATTATGTTCACATCATCATCAGTCAGGGTCATGTATCGCCGTGACAACACTCAAGGCCCCCCAGCCTGAACAGCTGCAGTTTTAAAGTATGTTTACAGCAGGAATCATGAAAAATTCAACAGTTTGATGTTGGCACCAGCAAGCCAAAGCGAGGAAACTGGATGGCAAAAGGAATACCTTTAAAATTTAAGGTTATGGTTTCTATGCACACACACACACACACAAAAAAAAAAACCTTACACATTACTCCCTTTGTCCAGTATTTGGTTAAAATGCCAGCACAGTGTGGCGTCTCACACAAGAACTGGATTAGCGAAATGGCCCAGCAGTTTTTAAGAGTGCGCAAACTTAGGTTTCATCATTTAATTTGAATCATTTTAATAAAGAGGAACAATCAAGGTTTGGTTACGCTTCCAAAATGACAACCAAGTTTCATTTTTAAGAAAGAGTCAACAAGAAAGAGCTGAAGCTGTGTATATAAGTTGGCATATTCAGAACTGCCAATCAGGTCCATGTAAACATGAATTCAGTTTCAGAATTAAAACTGAACTTTAATGTTCCTAAGGTTTGAAAGTCTGAGGATTTTGAAAGCAGGTCCTGTTGAAAGGTTATCTATCGGTTAGATGCCTCTCCTGTTGTCTTTGTTTGGCATAAATACAGAGCAATTAGTCCTGGAAGCTGAAGTGAAGCTAAAGTTAAAGCCAAAGTCCTGCATCCTTTAGACGTGTCCCTGAATAAAATGAGGCCTGGGAGTCATAGATGGCCGTCCTGCACCAAAGTTTTGCCGTCTTTAATTAACATCAATCTCAAAAACATCAAATAAATTCTTACAAGGTGCATTTTGTTGACCCTTGAGCCGCCATGCTTTCATTGGATTTTATTTCTGCTGGCAACGACAAATATCTATCTACGTGTAAGAAACGGAGGTTGGCGCCGCCAAGGATCTTCTTGTACGAAATACATTGCGAAAAGAACAAAGTGCAACTGTATGACAGTAAAGTGCAGCAGTGTAAAAGTTAGAAATATTTACAAATCTTTACTTCTACATCTCTTTTTACATGTAAATAATTATTTGCTCCATTGCAAATAACTGCGCTGTAGCACTCATAGGTCGTTGTGACATTTATGAGTTTTAAGACATTTATGTCTTAAAACTCTCAGCTGCTTCAGCCTAATTATCCAGATTTAAAATAACTGAAAGAGAATTGTTTAATGCAGGTAAGATATTGTCTGCTAATAACGTCTTCACAGAACCTCCCAACTTTTTCCATTTGTAGAGATATTATTATCTGCTGTCTTGAGAAGGTTTTTAGATTTATTTAGTCATATGTTAGAAAAAAATACCATGTGATGGAAAAGCTTTTTCAACCTGCATTTCTTAGCACATTAAACCTCATCAACTGTTCAGAACGTGAAGCTTAACATTAGGGATTGACCCCACAACAAAATCCAACACCTCTGTAATGACAAATTGTTTTAACACTTTCCTCACATTGACCAAATTGTGCAATATGTGGGAATCTGGTTAATGCTAAAACAAAACAACCTGTTGCTTTTATTTTTCTTGCAACACACTTGACCACTGGTTATACCTCATTTATCAGACACTAAGTTATAAACTTACACTTCCCAAAATTGTCAAGCTGTCCTTTAAAGTGTCGCTGTCTTAATGAGGATACTCGCTTTGTGCTTCCTTCATGCATTTTTGCACTCCTTAATTAAAGCTTTGAATAAAAGTGTTGGAATGATTTAATAACAATAGGCAAAATGGAGGAGCTCCAAAACAAAAGCACAAACTGAAAATGGCTTGTGGCTTGTTATCTACTTATTTTACCTTTTAGCTGCCACTATCTTTTTGTGGATATGGAGGAAGGGAGGAAGGGGGGGGGGGGTATTGAAAATACCCCTCTACAGCATTACAGCTCAGACATAAAGGATGGCTCCACTCAATAAATCAGATCAGGAAGTTCTGTAAGAGGCATGGTGATGAAAATATACAGCATGTCGCTCCTGCAGCCGGCTCAGGGTGTGCACTTCCATGAAAGACACGATACTGGACAATGAGATTTAACGAAGAGCAAAACACAATCCGTCAGGTTTTTCCCTTTCAGGCCTAGAAGGACTTCTTCCACGACTTGCAGAGGATTTTCTGAAAGGCACGCCTGAAGTCCCGGTTGAAGATGGTGTAAATGGCCGGGTTGAGGGAGCTGTTGCAGTAGCCGATCCAGAAGAAGAACTTGAACAGCGGGAGGGGGATCTTACACGAGTCTCCGCAAATCCCGTACAGGCTGTAGCTGAAGAAAAAGGGGAACCAGCACACCACGAACACCCCCATGACCACAGCCAGGACGAACGTAAACCTCTTCTCTCGCGCCTGGGAGACCTTCTTCCTGGCGAACGAGCTCCGGCGACACTTCCTCCTGGAGACGAAGAGGTCCACGGACTTGTTGCTGACCCCGGAGATGCGAATGGGGAAAGAGCTTTTCTTCTGGCCACCCACGGGGGCTCTCTGGGAGTCCCGCCGCTGGGGTTTGTGACCTTTGCCCTCAGAGGAGGAGCTCTCCTCCATGTCGGCCTCCTCGGTCTGTGGACCCGTGGTGACTGTGCGTTGGCTGGGTGTGGGAGGGCACTGGCAGTGACCGTTCTCCCCCTCCCCGTGGAAAGGCGAAGACGGCTTGCTCAGTCCGTTCTCAGTTTGTGTGACGCCATCCGGCCTGGGGTTCTTCCCCGACACACTCCTGGTTCTGGTTTTGGCCACCTGGTATATCCTGATGTACACCAGGATCATTATCAAGCAGGGCGCGAAGAAGGAGGCAGTGCTGGAGGAGAGGATGTACCAGGTGTCGTCGTTCAGCTCGCACTGAGGCTGAGAGCCGAGCTCCTTGTTGCTGTCGATAGACATGAGCGGAGGGGAGGAGATGAAGGCAGAGATCAGCCACACGATCAGAATGATGCACTTGATGCGCTTCGGAGTCCGCTTCAGGTTGTACTCGACAGCCTGCGTAACGGACCAGTACCGGTCCAGGCTGATTGCGCACAGGTGCACGATGGAGGAGGTGCAGAACAGCACGTCCAAAGCCAGATAGATGCCGCACCAAACTTTCCCGAAATACCAGTAGCCCATGAGTTCATTGGCCAGAGAGAAGGGCATCACCAGAGTGGCGACCAGGATGTCCGCGGTGGCCAGGGACACCAGGAACAGGTTCTGGGGGGCTTTCAGCGCCCTGCTCGTTAGCACGGCGATGACCACCAGAATGTTCCCAACTACGGTGAAAAGAATCAGAAAACTTACGAGAGCGGCGATGCCGGCTATCGCGGCCAGAGAGTAGCCGCTGTCGGGGCTCCAGGAGGAATTCAGCTGGACCACCGTGAACGCGTCCATCCCGCTTGCGTTCTGCGACTCCATGCTGGGTGGAACGGTCGGGATCAACTCACCGTCCAGCTCCTCTAGCAACACGGGAGTCCATCAGTAACGCACGGCTCCGACGCAGGTCTACCAAATCTGACGAGACAGGCGCGCACCAGTAGACCCCCGGTTAGGGCGCAGCGTGCAGCTCTGACTGTCCGCTTCATCGGAGGATAACGCATGTTGAGAGAACGTGTCCGCTGCATGTTGGAGGACGCGTGCCATGCTTCCTCCGGCTCGTGAGGCGCTGAGCAGCGTCCAGCCGCAGCTCTGCCTCCTGCAGCACGGTGCGCTCTCGCTCCCAATAATGCCCCATGTGCTCTCATAAAAAAAAAAAAAAAAAAAAACCTCAGCCGCCGCCCCTCCCTCCGCACATTGATTTCCCGTTTGTGACACGAAATAAACGCTAAATTTCCCTCAAATTGCACATTTTAACTTAAAAAAAAGGTCCAAAATTGTACGTGAACGTTAAACTTCCCAAATAATAACTGTAAAAACAGCCACACTCTTAACAAATCCCCAGAAGCAGATCTCCTCTTTTTCTTACAACAAACATCACTTCACTGGAGGTCAGTGTTGCAGCGCTCAAAACCGAGTGTTTCCCCTCCGACAGCCGATCCTGCAAAGTCAGCCGGAGTAAGACTTTGGACAGAATCTTACTCAGGCCGAGATGAGGACTGGAGGTCCTGGAGCTTTTTCGCTGGAGCCAGCTGTTTTTCAGGGAGGAAGGAGATGATGGGAGATCACCAAGCTGAGAGAGATGCTCGCGGCGCCGCTGCGTAAAAAAAAAAAAAAAAAAAAAAGGGAGAAAAAACAGGAGCAGAAAGACAGATCGGCGCTTTTCAGCCCCTGTTGCGCACATTCACATGGATCAGATGGATCAACGGCGCTCACACGGCGGAGCGCCTGTTTGTTTGTTTTTTTTTTTTTTTTAATGTGGTGAGATGTTTTGGAGGATGTGCAGCATCTGTTTTATATCCGGCAGGCTGAAGACCCCGGCTGTCATCAGCATCTGTTCTGTTCGATCATCGGGCTAAGATTTATTTAGTTGTTTACTTACTCTTGCAATCCTTTTTTCGTTATTTCATTATTTTTTTTAATCATGTGTTTTTACATTTACTTGCACTTTTTGAGTCATTTATTGAATTATTTACTCTTTCAGCTCTTTCTTCTGTATGCCCTTTACAATAAAATGTAACTTTTGCTTATTTAGTTGATTCTTTGTCATTTGTAAACTTTATTTGTGAAAAAAAAATCTTTTTCAAGTCCATATCATAGATTGTAAATACGTATTTATATTTTAAATTGGTACCATCAACTTCCAAACTTACAAACAATATTTCCTGACACCACCATTTATTTTAGATTTAGCTCAAATGGAGATGCCAATAATTGTGCCACAATTGATTTAACTAGAAACTATTTGTTTTTAGCATGGGATTCCTCCCCTCCGCCCCCACGCACACACAGAAGTGTGTGTGTGTGTGTGTGTGTGTGTGTGTGGTGTTTTTATACATACAAGAAGTGTATGATATAAAAACACACCATATAGATCAATTACACACAGATTGATGTTTTAAAGCCTTTATTTTTGTTCGCTATGATTCTTTTCCACTTGCAGACAATGAGGAAAACCTCCCTTTTCCTTTAACTTTTTTTTTTTTCCCAAAATGGCTCTTAATATCATGAGGTTTAAAGAGGACCCGAGCGCAGAACTCTGGTAAAAATTAGAATTTTAATAAGACGACTTGCAAAACACAAGGGAGACGGGGATAGTAAAAGGAGAAGCAAGTGTTAAACCGAGCCAGAAACTAAGAAAATACAGCGTGATTGTTGAGAGAGGCAGGTGGTCGATAACAAAGAGGAAGTAGAGAAAGGAAGAGAGAGAGGGGGAACAGGTAGACTGGGGGAAAGATGAATAATTAACACTAGGAGCTGAACGATACTCGAAGAAAACGGCAAGAAAGAATTCCACTGATCGAATACAACAAATGTGCAAAGAGCAGAACCCGAGAATAAATACAGAAACCGAAATGCAAAGGAATTGAACCAATGCGGAGAGATCTTAATGAATACGGGGACCTGAACAGAACGTGGCTAAACCTCTTAAGAAACAACACAAACACAACAGAAGCCAAACCCAAACATCCAAGAGTCGTAACATTTTACTCCTTTGGTGCAGAAACTGCTGGTGCTTTTCCATGGCTTACATAGGCTCTTCTGAAAGGCTGCAGGTCCCGGTTGCAGATGGTGTTGATGGTTGGGTTAGTTAGCGGTAACTGGAGAGCAGGTCTGAGATCTTGCATGTGTCCCCCCCCATACGCCGTACAGGCTGTCGCTGCAGAGAATGGAAAATCAACACTGGGTGTGAACAACAGACCATCTTATTCCAGCCAGGAGTGGAAAAAACACTCACACCAAAAACTGTGTAAAGCTGGAGTCCAGTGATCTGTTCCATACACGTGTCAATGACGAAAACAACAACATTAAGTAAATGTATCATGTGATGCACACCTCATGGCTTCTGGTTCTTTGTTTTGGAAGCGTATTTGTCTCTGGTCATTAAGGTCCATCCTGATGTTAGGCTGCAAACACAGATGTTCTGCAATCCTCTGTGTGTCACTCCCCAAATAAAGAAAAGAGTCAGAGAATTAAACTAATAGAGACTCAGAAATATAATAAAATGAAAGGTCCTTTAAAATGTTTCAACACTCAACTAGCTGGTTGTAATTTGCTTGGGTTTTGGTTCAACTCATTACTCTTCAAAGATCAACCAAACCCCAAAGCAACTTTTTTCTTTTTAGAAGGTAAATTGTATAAATAGGACCTTAACGTTCCTGTCTTGATGTTTCTTTACAAATTGTGACGTTTTTGTGTGAACTTTCTTAGATTTGCAACATTTTGTTATATCCGACTCAGTGCTGCCATCTTTGGGTTGAATCGTGGCTATTGCAATCAAAGTTTCCTTTTGGTTGCACAACAATACAACCCAGCCTTGGGTTTAAAATCATGTCTCTCACACACACACACACACACGGGAATTTTGACATAAAAAATGTGCAGTAACTGGTAAAAAGAAAAAAAAAGAACACAGTGAAGTCATAAGAAAAAGTTAGCATCTCAGGGTGTGAGGGTTTGCATAGATTTTTTTGTGTTACAAGAAAATATATTATTAGGGACTTTTAAGCAGATAAAAATTTTATGAGGATTCATGAAATAAGATGATCTACTAGAATTAGGTGTCAAACACATGACTGATTTACTGAACATTTTATAATTGTTAAGAGAAGATGCACACACAAAAAAGAAAAGAGTCATAAAGCAACAAAAATATTTGAACTCCACAACAGCATTAAGTTTGCAACTTTAAACTAGAATTAAACTTGAATTTAAAAAAAAACAAACAAAAAAGAAAAACCACTAGACATAAAACTTTCTTGCAAGTCTTCTGGATATTTTACTCAAAAATTAACTGTGTATTAATATAAAAACAAACCGAATTTCAAAATTGGTGCTATTTCAAAATTATTCTGTTGTCTTTTGAGAGATGCCTACATCATTTCCAGTCATAAACAAAGAAGTTGATTAGATAGTTCTAAATCCTACTTTGAATAATTAATGTTAATTTTTGCAGCTGCAGTGTCAGAGCTCAGTGCCTGCCTGCGTTGCAGACGGAGGTGAGAGCATGACTCACTGCCTCGCCCTGATCCTGTTAGCTCATCCAGCAAGCTGAACCACTGACCTTTCTCTCACTGGTCTGTCTCCACCAGCTTCCCCTCACAGCTCCATCTGTGAAGGTTTCAAGCAACACACCCGAAAGGTTCGAGCAACTTTCAGCAACTTTCCACAAATCCAGAGATGACTAAACACAAAGGTGTATTTCATTCACTTGTACTGCTGCACTCAGGAACGAACAGACCAGCACAAAGTCGTGTCTAACTGGAAAGTGGAAAAAATAAGGAAAGAAAGAGAGAAAGAAGGGAAGAAAGAAGGAGAGAGAGAAAAAGAGAAGCAGGAGGATGATTACAACTCCAAAAGCACAATGTGAGGCAAAAAAAGGAAGGAGAAGGACCTAAATGATTAGACTTGGAGAAAGAATTGAAACTCCTTTGCAATGATGAAAAATATCAAAATGCCAATAGAAGCAAATAATAAATGTCCAATAGTTCTAATGCCAATAAACCTCTTTTCAATTCGGGTTGGTTTCCAGTGTTTCGGGAGCTTTTTTTTTTTTTTTTTGCCTCCCTAACGGAGGAAATCATGTTGATTCATCCAAGATCCCAAGCTTTGGCAACGAGTCAGCGTAAACCAAGAAGAGCTCCAGATCCACTGGATCAGAGGAGTTCAGTGTTACTTCTAACTAAATGGAAAATGGATCATCTGTCTTTTCAGATTGAAGAATCTTAAATTCTTCACTGCCAAGAAGTTCAATGTTGCATTTCAATTTGTCTTTCTTCTGATAAATGTTATTTTTATTTATTTTTTATTTTTTTTATATAGGTTTTAAGCTATTTTTGGTCTGTAGAACGAAATCAGTGAATGCGAATCAGGGTCATTTCTTGCAAACTTGCCGTCCTCTCCACGCTCCTTCTGCATAAATATATGAGGTGTTTACTTTCAGCTCACAGGACTAAACCATTCTTTGCATTTAGCAATATATTAAGACCTCTAAGAATTCCCTTTCATCATGAATCGAGTACACTGTCAATAAATCACACACCGTCTCTGAAACAATTTGTAATTACTGTAGAACAATTCGGTTGCCTGAAATGTCATAATGTAGATGTTGAGCAGGCAAATCGGCTACATTAGTAATAATCTGGCAAAGCACCGATGCAAATTTGCGATATCAGGCTACATTTTTACATACATCGAGACATTTTTTTTTATTTGGAGCTTAAAATAATCCAACATCCTTTTTATTCCTTACAAACATTGATTTAGTTCTTTAATTCAGCTCCAAATAAGAAGGTCAGATGCCACTTTTAGAGTCATTGGTCAGGTAATAATTTTGAACAACTCCTGTAATTGGCCTTGGGAAGGTGACTGTGACGATGCATTTGGATGATATCGAATCATGTTCTGGTTTGTCAGAAAGGTGGAGACCCTTTCCATGAATATTCAAGCTGTGTCTGAAGATCACATTCTGATGGCCGGATGTTTTCACTTCCACATAGAGAGAAGAATCATGATTCCTTCAACAATGACAAATCTTGAGGGAGCGAAAAAGCCCCACGTCATCACATTATTAGCACCACTGAATGTCTGTATTCCAGGAACTGGAGCAATCTTTCATAACCTGCCCCTCTCGAATCACAATGCAGCGGAATAAATAAAGGCGGTTTATTTATACTCGTCGAGATTGAAGTGTCCTGTTAGTATTTCTGTTTTTTTAGCATTTTCACCGTATACTGTTAAACACGTCTGTTTAACATTTTGCAAACAAGAAAAATGAAGGAAATTTTTGAGTCCGCTCTGAACATTTTTTTCCCCTGATTCCTGAAACAAGGAAGCTAATAAAAAACCCCCGCCAAAAACACAATTTAATTTACATGAAGGGACACACGACTGCGTTGATATGACTAAAATCTGTCGTGAAGAAGCTGTAATAATGGCTTCCTGCTCTCAAAATCTACTCCTTTCCAGATGAGTGGCTGATGAATAAGGTCCTTCTCATGGATGTTATTTTGTTTCGTCTAATGTGTGACCCCCTCAGCCTGTTTCAGTCTCGCAAGGTTAACTGCCTTCATTTGAGTAAAGAGGGCAACAAAGTTTAAAATGTCAGAGTTTAAAATGCAAATCAGGTTTGTGAGCTTGAGGTGTCAACATTTAAAATGATCAACAGTCCCATTTTGTTTATGAGATGGAGTCGAAATGAAAAGAAACCACGCCTGTATGTCCAGTTTGGTTTTATGTAAAGATAAAAATCCATCCATGCTTCATCGTTGAATATGAACTGATAACATGATCCAAGGGGACTCGCACTAACCTGACACCTGAGCTCATCCAATGCGGGTTTCGTTCCCTGTTTCTGCTCTGATCGCATCGCTATTCCAAGCGGCCACACTGCGTCGAGTCGTTTTCTTTTCAGCTTTCAGGAACAGATGCTGGGCCGACTGTCGGAGCTTTCATATTCGGAGAGCCTGTCTGAAAAGCATCTGTGTTGCACCAGCAGTCACTTCAAAATTTCCCTTTCAGCGCTGAGCTCAGAGTCGGCTCTGCCAACAGAACGGAGGCCGACGCCGAGTGTTACTGTCGGCATCTGAACAAAATGACAAACATGAGCTGCATATTTTTTACAATGTGAAGTATTCTTGAGTTGTCTGAATAGACTACGTAAACAAAATTGATTATCTACTACATTTGACAGGCAATGTCTTCTCTGATTATATTAATGCCTCCTTCTACCCCAGATATTTTTGCATACGAGTTTGCACTTGCTTTTCAAACATACTAAATATGAATTCAAAAGCAGCAGAATCTGGTTGTGGTTTAATAAATTGCATTACGAACTGTAAGTTGTTACATTGGCTTATTTTTCTCCCAGGAAGCAGTCTCTGAGCCTTTTGATGATCAGCATGCGTTTTGCAAACAAGCAGATATGCTAAAGTTTTCACCTGTTTTTTGCACAGGAAAGCCTTTTAAAGGTCAAACCCCGAGTCTTTTGCAAAGAGTTCATTTCGCATTTTAAACCGAAAAGAGCGAGCAAAAAGATGTGTCGTTTATTTTTATTTCCTTAAGCAATGACGCATACAAGATCTCTACAATCCAAATTATAAACAAGATTTTTTTTCACTCATTCATGTCTTGTGCTGAATGCGGCTAGAAAAGCCATCAACAGTCCAGAGCCGACTGAGAGAACAGTCCATGATACTCTTGTAATGAACTCAGTCACATTGATCAATGGCTGTAATATGGACGCAGCCTGCCTGGCAGCGTTTGCAGCTGCAAAGTAATGAGATGTGCGTTGTCTCATTAAAGGGTATAAAGTTTTGCATTGCCAATAGATGAATGTTTAATGACAAATAGACGATCCAGAATGGCATCGACGCTTTGCTCTTATGAAGCTTATAGGGAGGGTTTATGTCGTCGTTAAAAATGCTGATTGGTTGAAGATACAAAAACTTCAGTCTTACACCAAACTGAAATAGAGTCATTTCCTACAGTTTGGTCCTAATTAAAGTACCCCAAAAGCAAATAAGGTCCTTTGTTGGAATTTTGAGCTTTGTTATACTTTAAACACCATTCAATTTTCTCAGCTTGGATGTTTTTTTGGGGGGTTTTTATGAGTGAATGAATCTAACTTCTTATGCCTGTTGTTGGTGTAGCTGCTGTTAGCCAGAGAGTGAAGAGGCTATTATTGGAGTTAGATAAAAAAACACAGGATTTAATTTTACATGCATGCTTTGCAAATGCATAATATCTCGTCACTCTAACAAATCTGGGTTTTTGACTTAGAATCGATGTCACTGGTGCAACTTCCTGTTTATTTGAATCACCTAATTGGTGATACAGGTTACCTAGCAACAACCTGTCGAGTAAATTGCCCAGCAGCAGTAGTTTCAAGTTTCATCGCCCGTGACTGATAACTTCTTAAAAATAAAAAAGATCGGGATGGTGTGAAAGGAGAAAACAGTGGATAAAAACCAAAAGTCATGTCACTAGTTTGACTGTATTTCAGGTAATTGAAACAAACAAAAAACTAATCAATAATCATTAACATCAACTGATGTGAAACGCTAATGTACCAATCAGCTTCGAGCTCTGACTGAATGGACCTACTGCTGCCGTCTCTAATGAGCTCGCCTGATGCGCTCCGACTCATCAAGCTGTTTTGGTCCACACAGATGTTGCTCACTAGATTTGTTTTGCTTTTGTGTTAGCTATAGAGCTAACACTATCGTATTTGTTTGTTTCATCAAATATCTTGTGTATAATGGCACATAAAACAACTATAACCGTACCGCTCACTGGTTTAGCCGTATTGTGCCAACACTTAAGAAAATATATCAGAACCCTTCATCATAAGGCACCAAAATGTTCAGGGTATTACCGTACTACAACAAGTCATTTTCACACATTTTCTTAGATTTATAAACACAGATTTTAAATTATAAGTTACAGCTTGTTTTTGTGTGTGTGTGTAACGTATTTCCACAGAGAAACGACCTCAAGCGGTGGACTGGCGTGTCACAGAAAACTAAACCTCTGCTGGACTGTCGGCTTCTTGCTTTGTAATGGTAGTTTTCTTTCTATTTATTCGGTCAGCAATGCATGAGAAATCTGAATAGGTTCCTTATATGGACATCAGTTAATAGCTGCCCTCCACTTTGTCTTTGTTCTGAAGTCAAGCAGTTTAAGCATTTTAACATTCATCAGGATGAGTGCTGATAAATGTATTCATGAGTTGTTTTTTCTTCTTTCCATGTTTCAATTGGTTGTTTGCTCTTTTCATTCGAAGACATTAGACCAGATGTGATAATTAATTTATGATGAATGTTCACTAATGCTATCAAACAAAACTAAAGCGTCATTTTTGAAGGATGATGCGCAAGAAAATACACTGATGCAAGAACGTAAAAGATTCCTCAGACGGCGGCATTTTCTGTATCATTTGCTCTATTTTGCAGGACGTCATAGAAACGCAGATCAGTTGTTGAATTTTTTAGTTGAGAGAATAAGGAGATAAAATTATATATTTTTTTATAACTTTCAGGGAAATTATCTGCTCTGCTGAGGTGTCCTTGACTGACAACTCACAAAAGAAAGAATTCAGAATAGATTTTTTTTATTTATTGTTTCTTTCAGGACATGATGTTTAATTTCACAGAATAAAAAAAACAAGTAAATTTCTTGTTAAATGGTTGTTATTGATACAGAAAAAGAATAGGCAAAAATACATTGATCGATTTGATTTGTTTTGTATTGACAAAAAAAAGTGCATCTGTGCAAACATTTGAGAATATTTTTATTTTTTTATTTTTATTTTTTTAGATTCTGTTGTTGGTTAATTGATACCAACAACAGAAATAGACAATTTTGAGGAACCAAATGGCCAGGGCATAAATCGGAGCTTTGATAAACCCAACGTAAGCTAGCAGAGGAAGCTAACGCATAGCTACAGAACGGAGCTGAAAAGCGGTGCGAAAAGGATACCAATAAGTTCAGCCCTCTAAAACATGAAACAAATATAAATAACTAATTACATGATTTGCATCAGAAGGACATACAGATTTCTTGAAAAGAATCTTCTTACATCTATTTCTGATTGTATTTCTGTCCTTTTAGCTTTGCTAGTGGCAGCTAGCTAAACAGCTAGCATGAGTAGAGATGGTGAGGAGCAGAGAAACAAAAGCTGCTATAGATGGCATCAGGAAGAGGAAGGGGCTTCTGGTACTTGCAGAAAGGTGTGAATATTATCTGGATACTATTTTAAGAGGCCAACATAGAGATAGCTCTATGTTACAAGAGTCAATGTGTGACACAGCAGCTCCGTGTGATACTGCAGGGCCGCTGCAGCTCTGATACTGGAGCTAATCGGACCATCAGACACACACAGAGCCTGGTGAAAAGCAGCTGCCTCGTATGTCAGTAACTATCTTAAATAATAAAATAAAAGTGTCAACGACTATCTGCAGGGGGGAAAGGAGGGCAGAGCGAGGGTCTACCTCATCATATCTTCCTACCAGTCATTTTGTTCTCATGTCTTTGTGCTGTAGGTTTTTCTCTGTGTGAATGCAGATCTGTGGAAGCGTTGTTGTCCTCTTCCACACAGTAATCAAAACATGCACTACTTTATTTCCTTGGCTGGGGTCTAGAATGGCTTTGAATCTTGCATAATTTCCAGAACAGAAAAAATGTAAATACTTGCTCTGGAGTATTTTTCTAGATGGCATCACTCATCTAGGATTTTTATTTTTTTTTATTTTTT
>NW_015112776.1:0-23314 GCF_001443285.1 Poecilia latipinna | reverse complement strand
GCCAGGGCATAAATCGGAGCTTTGATAAACCCAACGTAAGCTAGCAGAGGAAGCTAACGCATAGCTACAGAACGGAGCTGAAAAGCGGTGCGAAAAGGATACCAATAAGTTCAGCCCTCTAAAACATGAAACAAATATAAATAACTAATTACATGATTTGCATCAGAAGGACATACAGATTTCTTGAAAAGAATCTTCTTACATCTATTTCTGATTGTATTTCTGTCCTTTTAGCTTTGCTAGTGGCAGCTAGCTAAACAGCTAGCATGAGTAGAGATGGTGAGGAGCAGAGAAACAAAAGCTGCTATAGATGGCATCAGGAAGAGGAAGGGGCTTCTGGTACTTGCAGAAAGGTGTGAATATTATCTGGATACTATTTTAAGAGGCCAACATAGAGATAGCTCTATGTTACAAGAGTCAATGTGTGACACAGCAGCTCCGTGTGATACTGCAGGGCCGCTGCAGCTCTGATACTGGAGCTAATCGGACCATCAGACACACACAGAGCCTGGTGAAAAGCAGCTGCCTCGTATGTCAGTAACTATCTTAAATAATAAAATAAAAGTGTCAACGACTATCTGCAGGGGGGAAAGGAGGGCAGAGCGAGGGTCTACCTCATCATATCTTCCTACCAGTCATTTTGTTCTCATGTCTTTGTGCTGTAGGTTTTTCTCTGTGTGAATGCAGATCTGTGGAAGCGTTGTTGTCCTCTTCCACACAGTAATCAAAACATGCACTACTTTATTTCCTTGGCTGGGGTCTAGAATGGCTTTGAATCTTGCATAATTTCCAGAACAGAAAAAATGTAAATACTTGCTCTGGAGTATTTTTCTAGATGGCATCACTCATCTAGGATTTTTATTTTTTTTTATTTTTTTTTTTGCTAGCAATTATTGTTACTGCTTAGCAGTGGAGTTGAAAAGCAGCACGTTTTCTCTTAGCACTCAGTAAATAACACGTCAAATAATAAGCTGGTCTGTGTTAATGTCTCTGCTGGATCCTGCATGCGTTAGAGGATGAGTTCGGCTGGCAGGTTACAAAAGGCTCTACAACAGCAAGAACAAACATTTATGAGAGACGATCTAAAACCATGCTCCTTTGTGTTGTCCACTTCAAACCTGAATACAACATTTTTTAAAAATCTAAATAAAAAAATTAAAACAACTATAAGATGTAAAACAGTCGTATGCAATCAGTTAGAAAATGACTGAAGCGCTCAAGTGGAGCATGTTATGGAGATAAATTACAAACTTACTGTTTCAAGCCTTTATTTCTGTTAATTAGTTGTTATTTTCCACTCACAGATAATGAAAACACAACATTTAAGATTAGAATGTTACATCAGACTGATAAAGAAAAATCACATTTCATGGTCACTACAGTGGACAGCTGTCTAAAAGCCATTTTCTTGTGCTTCTTGTGGATTTTTATGTTATAAATGCACACAGACCACTGAAGTGGAACTAATGCATCATAAAATACACTATCAACTACTGACCATCAGCTGCAAATGCAAGAAATTATTTTTGTTAAATCCAATATGGCCGACAGACAAAACAGCATGGCGACTGACCCGGTCTCTCCTCCTGCTGTAGACAACTCTGGCAGGTAAAAAAAAAAAATACTGTGACATCAGATAACCCCTAAAGAACAATACTACTGATGTATTTTTTCAAATAACAACTTTGTATTTGGAGAAAACTACAATTGATCACCTAAAAAAAAAATGTAATTAAAAAAAGGTATTTTTATTCTGACAAATCAGCCTCATTATAACATATATATGACTGTAAATTCATATACTGGTAGGCTTTTTATAGCACCTTCTTCTTCCTGTAGGAAGCTTACATAACACTTTCAAAGTGTGAAGCTTGAAACAAATAAGATACGGAGAATCTCTGCATCCGCGTGTCGACTCTGGAACGAGGCGGCCTGCGTTGTAGTGGCTATTATCAGTTCACTGAGCTGAGTGGGTCATCCATGCTACACATCATGCTGCCGTCTGTGTAAATAATGTCCGACACTGCATTAAAACGAAATACTGATTCACTCCCTCTGATGCTTCAGTTCTCTATCACCCTGCAGCAGCAATTCAGCAAGCAGAAAAGTTGCAAAGAGCTCATGGACAAACTCCCCGCCAGCATTCCTAAAAAAATAAAAAATAAAACTTGCTTCAGCAAACTGCTGTTGTTCTGCAGCCGGGGTTCACTCACACAATGATGCCGGGCAGATTTTTCATTTTGTTGCCTGGCGTCAGCACATTGTTCCTCCGAGGCTGCAGGATGTGTTAAATTACACTTTGATTGCTGTTGAGTCACTGACAATTTATCACTGGAGATCAGGTTAAAAGGTCTGTTAATGGACTCCAGAATGCAAATAAATTTATGATGGGGAGGCAATTCCACAACCCCCCCCACGACCCCCCAGTGGATCATTTTAATGAAGAACAACATTAACCACTGTTGAGGGATGAGAAGCAAACACTGAAATCATTTATAGATGTCATGTAGGATAAATGAAAGCAAACTGATAGAAAATTTAAAAAAAAATTAAGAATAAGAAATTGTGCAGAATTGCAACAATAATACTTTGTCGCAATAGTTGTTAGATGTTGTGCGTGTAATTAGTTCAAAGAAAGTCTTCAGGATCGATCCCGCACTTACAAGACGTCAGTCTCCTTATGCCTGTTTCAGATGGCAATATTTTAAAATTGTCCGTCATTTTTTAAAATGCCACTCACTTGACGATAAAACAAAAAATAAAACCTCAGGTTTAACAGGTTTGGGGTTCAGCCTCACAGCAGGAGCAACACGTCACACACAAACCCGAGTTTATTATTCAGGTGAACACCCGGGTAAAATCCTCGTGTTGATCTGTGTTCAAGCTGTTGTCTTCAGGAAAACTACATTGTGTTTTCCTGAATCCATGTAGTTTTTAACTCTGCACTCACTTAGGATTCAGAGAATCACTTGTTGATTGGACTTTTTCAGGTTTTCATAGATACTAAATCAGTTTGAAGTGTGGGTGTCTTGGCGGCTCCTCTCTCTGGACTCCAAACCAAGTTACGTTCAATCTTAAATCCTGAAAGAAATGTTGGGTTTCTTGATTCTCTTCAATCTATTAAGGCAAAGTAAGAAACAATATGCAAGAAATGTGATCTGATTGGTTTGTCTGATACTTTTTTTTTTCTTTATCAGACATAAAAAGGTGACGATCTGATTTGCAGCAGACTGGAGAGCAGTGGTATCTGCCCATGTAGAGCAAGGCAAAACAAATACCTGCAGGTATGTTGTTCCACCTCTGCTTCCGATAAGGGGATGAATGGAGAGGTTAGAAAGAAACTCTCATGTGGCGCCGAATGCATTCAGGCTGAATTAAAGACCTGTGTCAATCAAGGCTTTTCTGGTAAGATTGAAGAGATGGGCTGATGAAAGCTCCTTGACAACAAATTTATTCCACTTGCCTGCAGGCCTGATAAGCGGGACCCACTCAGTTGATTATTATTTGATTAGGCCTGTTATGAATCATCAAACATTGTGCTCAGAATGCATTTCACCTTCTCTAAATCTAATTAAAATCAAACTCGTTGATGAGCCCCAGCAGATTTTATTACTGCTGCCTGCACACAGTATATTTTGTGAATCCTGGTAAAGCGCCGCTGTGTCACGCACCCGCCGCTGAAGGCTACGCATACAGGCAAATTTCCTTTATGAAAGATGCATAAAAGCCTTAACCCTGTTCACCAGGGGAGGGCTTCTAATTGAAAGAGTAGGAAGGTAGAGCGCGTAACGGTTCAGCCAATCAGGCGCAGCCTAAATGTCAAGTCAGGCAAAGGCCAGGGTCAGGAACGGAAACTGTTGTTGACTTTCGGAAATGTCAGTGAATGTTTGTAACATTTTGGAGCAACTCGTGTTGGAAATGCTGGTACACAAACAGTGCTGTGAAAAGACCAAGTGAGTCCACTGGGACTCTTAACGAAGTTAAATGTACATCAGTTTTTTGTGAAGTAAAATAAAAATAAAAATAAAAGATTCAAATTTGTTTGCAGATTCGTTGAAATTTAGGGATTGACTGAAGTGGGATTCTTATCCCTCTTTCCCCCTCTGAGCTTTTTGATAAAGAGATTCTCGTCATCAGCCTTTTGAGAGGGGGAACTCGCTATTAAGCATTTCTTATTTTTCTTGCTCTTCTCGTGCATTTAGTCAAGAGCTGCTGAATATGCAGGAAAGACAAAGTTACACAAAAAATACAAAAAATTTAAAGACAAGGTACAAGAAATAAGTGGCTTTCTGACTGGTGTTTTAAAGGCTTATCTTTATAAAGGGGAGCATTATGGAAAACTGACTTTTTTGAGCTTTTGATCATGTCATAATGTTATTCTGACATAAAAAAAAATACTTGAGCAGTTTGAGTATTTCACACATGTTTAAGAAATCTTTGAATCTCTAATGGCAACCACTGAGGGATGCATAAACACTTGCTTCCACTAAGCGCTGCCTTGTTACACAAAGCTCCTCCTTTGCCAAGTTTCCGCCTCACAGAGCGTTCCTCCCTCAGCTCCTCCAGACTAGCGGCAGCAGCTGTTAGCAAACACCTGGTGGAACTGCATATCTGCTGAGCTTATCACACAAGCTTCTTCTCAAGGAGTATTGTTGTGATGATGTGCTAAAGGCAGAGTGTCAGAAAGAGTATGAGCTTCTTAAAGACATAGACGCTCAATTTCAAAGGGTCAAATTGCTAAGTCAGTTCTCTTTTAAGTTATGTTGTTATACATTGCATTTTTATAACAACTGCCATTGATTTTGCTGTAAAATGGCACCATGTGCCTGGAAGATACATGACACCGGCCCTTTAAGTCATCATTTGGATAAACCAGGATGAAATTGACAGAAGGGGTGAGATTGATCTCAAATCAAAAGTATAATCTTTCTCCGTCACAATGCACACTCTCGCCACCTCAAACACAATCCTACTTTTGTGTGTTAGAGTTTTCTTTCCATTACTTTCTAAATAGATTCAGTTGCAAGTGTGTTTTCCCTTCAGGATTTCCCAAATCCTCCTTGGTATCAGCAGCAGTTAGATTGAAGTGCCAGGCCATGTCCAGGCAAAAATAAGTCCCATCACTAAGCCTGAGGATCAACAGTTGAGAGCTTTTCTTGCTCTCTCACACGGAGAGCAAGTGTCCATCTGCTCTTTGCTGACTTTCAACAGAATCAACATTTTTTTTTCTCCAAAGATTCAGAACTATAATGTACAATAACACAGATGTCAACAGTGAAACATAAACGTATCTCATCTATAAATCTGCACTGTTGTAAGGCTGGAGCTTTTAATCATTGCTATATAACATAAAGGTATCATCAATTTATTGTTTAGCACATTTTTTTACAACAGTGGAAACGGATGCTTTTCCTAAATCAGATCCCAATAAGCCTTTGTTATTGTTTTTTTTTTTTTTTTTTTATTTTTTGCTTACTGGAGCATGACAAAACTCTTCCAGCAGAAGGATTTTGAGTTTCCCCCTGAGGTCTCCTGCTTTCACTCCTCTGTTTTTTCTTTCCGGTTTGCCTCAAGGACTGTAGAGAGACGGGCCGGGTTAAATGAGAGGCAGGAGGGATTTTTTATTTAATTTTTTTCTTAAAGAGTTTGTGCTTCTGTACATCTTCAAGTGCGTCCCCAGTTTTCTATCGTGACAGCCGGTTTGAAGGCTCTGCTGCTTTAGAGAGTCATTTGCACAAATTATTACACCCTTAAAATACCAGAAACCTGAATTGGAGAATATATTTTTCTAAATCTGAAGCCTCTTTCTATTTTCTCACAGCATTGACGATGTCAGCACGTAAATCTGTTATGATTTCAAGGTAATTTTAAAAAACATCTCCCTGCTTTCACAAAAATATTTATCCATTTTTCAGTTTTTCGCATTACAACCACAAACCTCGGTGTATTTTTTCATGATTTTGTCAGACAGTTCAGCTCTGATGTAGGAGAAACAAAACATTATTTTGATTTTATTTTATTTTTTAATGAATGAGCATATTGGAACTGTGGTATAAATTTAAATTCACTCTCCTCAATGAGTCAGTGTCCCTTTTTTTAATGTTTTTATTCAATGCATTTAAAACAACAAGCTATACAGTGTCCACCCAAAGCTATTTGAGAAAAGCTCACAATGGAAACGTCTTCCCTCCATGCCATCTCATGGTCTCTGCTGCTGAGTTAACAAAAGATTAAACGTGACAATAAATTTGCAAGTCTCTCCTAATTGAGTCTGTTGGAGGTTTTGATTGAGCCTCGCTTCAAGCACCGCCGAATTTGTTTTCCATTGCTGATGAGAAACAATCTCCATTAAGGTGTTGTTTGAACAACTGTTTGCAGATTCTTATTTTTCAGAGCAGAATAAACACGCACCTTGGCATCGCTTTGCCGGGCATTTATTTCAGTTTTTGCTCTCGCTGCCCGGAAAGATTCCCAGTGTCTGACGGGAGTTTGTCGGGCCACCCGTGGTTGGGTTGCTCCTTCCCGGTAAAGGTTTTTCAGCCCAAAGTGGGGGCGGCCATATTGATTCTGTCCTCACTTTCGATCCATTACCAAACCAGCCAGCAAGCCTGTGGTTTTTCCTTTACAAATGCAAATCAGCAAGCAGCCACCAGAGTTTGCAGTCTGGTCTTTGTGTCACTGTGTGTTTTACTCATGACACTCATAGCTGTACTGGATTTCCTTTTTTTTTTTTACTTTGGCACTCTATACTCGGTGATGTTGTTGTTCCCGTATTGCTGATTGCAGAGCGGAGTAAGTGACTTCGATGTGCCTGAAGCCTGGTTTCGTAATTACACTGCTAGGTCTGATAATTACTTTATAATGACTTTGTTTCCCTTTGCTCTCTTCCTTGCCATATTTCTCGCTCTCTGAACAGGAGCTCCTCATAGCTTCGGGTATTTCCCCCGAGTGTGCAGAGAGTCTCACTCAGACGTGCTGATTTTTTTTTTGTTTCTGTTAACACAGTTTACCTTTTTAGTTAAGAACTGTTGATGCTGGTTAATTATCCTTTTTTTGGTTGCTCCAGGTTTGAATCTAATGTGCTGACATGTTTTTATTTATTCATTTTTCCCTTTTAGAGCATTCAGGCCTATTTAGTGAGAATAATTTAGAGCATTAGTCAAAGCAAGATTAAAACCACAGGAACACACTCTCGAACAAAAATACTCATTCAGAGACTCGTCCAACTGATTCCCGCTCTTTCAATTTTCACTGCCGAAACAACAACTCTAATGCCATGCTGGCCTATTTTATCTTTTCCAAAACCATTGTTTAATGTTTTTTTTTTATTTTATTATTATTGTGTTGTTTGGACACCCAAAGGTCTCCCAGTCTCAACCATCTTGCTGTTCATTGGAGGTGATCACTATACCACCAGCATGCTTGGCAGTTGTAGTAGTGATCTTTAGTTTGAAAGGCTCACTTTGACTCCTACAAGCTTTTTTTTTTCTTGTCCAAGTCGTTGTGGACACGGACACAGCGGTTTTCATTTCATGGAGCATGGTGCTTCCTGGGTTGTTCCCAAACATTTTAGATTTTCCCTTTATTTGAGGATGACGGCTTCATCTTCCTCTACACCTTGGCAAAGTTCTGACACTTTGCTCTCAGGATAATTAATTTTAGTCTGGCAAAGACAAACTTCTAGATGCGGTTGATCATGATCACTATTGACAATGTCCCCGTTGTGTCAAGCTGAACGACACATCTGGCGGGGAACACAGCCGTGTCCTGCCTGCAAGATAATTTCATACATTATTATTAGTGGGAACCAATCACAACGGATGTGCAAATCCCTGCAGCGATAGGAAGTAGCTTTAAGTCCAAGGGACTTGGAGAAAAGTAGGTTAAAGGTCACATCCGATCAGGGCAGCATGTCTCTTTACGATCTGGGTTGGAGAACAAAGTGACCTGCAAGGATATTGACCCTCGCTACTTAAGCAAACAAATCATTGATTTATCTCAGTATGTCTTTTAGCATAAATCTAAACGCTGTATGCCAGAGTTGTGTTAATCAGTGAGCTTTCATAGGAAGCAGTTTTTAAGATAAACTACTCTAAGAAGGTCGTGACGTAGCGATGGCGTCGCACACATTGATCGCTACTCCTGAGCAGCCGAGTGTTAAAAGTGTCGCCATTGAGTTGCTGCGCGGTGTAAAACAGCTGCTGGCTGATTAATACAACCTGTGTAAGACACGGGTACATTTAAATGGAAATCAATGGGAACATGAAGCGTGGCCGGGAACACAGCCGTTCTTCTTGTCCTCGTTTGTGAGCTTTTCAGCGTCGTCTGTAGACAACACAATCGCCAGAATATTCACCGTGACGGAGCGTTCAGTACTGCGACACTCATCGCAGTCAAAATTTCATACAATACACCCACTACATATGGGCGGTGACGGCTAATCACAACAGAATGTACATGTCTCATGATCAGCTGTTTTTTTTTTTTCCCCTCCACCACACATCATTACACCTACTTAAAGGGAGCAGCCATTACCCTTCATCAACAAAGCCGTGTCAATTCCCCCGCCTGCTTTGAAATATATGTGAGCCAGTTACTCATGAGAGCATTCATTACAGATTGCAAGAGGTGCAGTGCTGCTGCGTAGGTCCATTGTGTAAAATCTGTTAGAGGTGGCATGCTGCGACAACACCCACTCACCCCTTTGTGTTCGGGGGAGAAGAACACGAAGAAGAGCAGGAAGACTGTGGAACCATTTCAGATTAATTTGTTTGAATAAGATTAGATTTAAATAACATAAACACAAGAACTGCAATGGATTTCATTGTCGCACTTAGTGCTGTATGACCGTGCAACGTTGCTTTAACAGTAATTATGGATTTGCACGTACGGCTCAAAGAATTAGAGCAAACTAAGATATCATTTACAGTCCTATTCAGTAAATTAGAGTGCTTCCTCTTTGCTGAGATGTAAATGGAAAAAGTGTTACAAAGACTTTGTCGGATTTCAGAACATCAAACTCAAAGTCAAACATGGTGATGTTATTGCAAATAATACATGTTCTGTTGACGGATAATTTTGTGCAAGGCGCACACACTGGATTTAAAAAAAAAAAAACCCTCAGGTTTAGTGGAGAGCCTAAGAGCCCAAAGTGAAAAACTGACATCACTCACATCAAAGAGCTCATCGTGGGGTCAAAGTGCAATCATTTCACGTTCGGATCAGCTGAGGAACCTCGCAGTAGCCACACACAGTTCACATCTACTCATCAAACGGAGACAATCGTGCAAACGTCTTTTCTAAACGACAGCTCTCCGTTTTCACGGCCCACGCTGTTGAAATCTTGTGACTCACTTCCAAACTGTCGAGGCTTCCTGGGCGTGTGACGAGGGCCTCTCGTCTCATCTGGTTCTGCCTCGGAGAGCCGATCAAAGTCCACGTTTCTGCTCCACACAGATGTGCTGGGAGGCCCTCCAGAAGACATTAAGCTAAAGAACTCCCCCGTCGCAACCAGCACAGTTTATTCTCTCATAAAATCACAAACTCTGGAGGAGTATTTTTATTTTTTTTTTCGCATGACCACGCTTTAATGATACCAGAGGCATGCTAAAACATGTTTCATACGACTGGGATGCGATGGCCCTCACAGTGAGCCAGACGGTTTGATATCGGTACTTTGACTATAAAAGTCCAGCAGTCCTCCCGGTCCGCTTAGAGAGACGGATGACGTTGCGGTCAGTGTGTGTCACATCTAATGTAGCACAATAGAAGCACCTCTGCTCAGGTCTCGCTCCTAATGGTGCTGCAGAACATTTCCATTCACCTCAACACATCAGTGTTTGTGATCCCGTAGGAGAGACCCGGCGACTGCAGCCCTGCTCATTTCATGCAGCCATTTCCTTTAAACTTTGTAAAAGAAAAAAGAAAGATAGGGACAAACTGTGTAGCAACACCAACACAGCTTTTCATATGGCAGACGGATTTGGTTCACTCACCCCGCTGTTTTATTTATTTAGAAAATGACAGAGGTATAAAATGACAGACATGAACAAGGAATGCAAAAGACGGGTATTTTTTATTTATTTCTTTTACCACAATAATCTTAATATGCTTGAAAAGGAAGAAGAAAGGAACTTATGAACTCCTACCCCATAAACTCATAGCATGTTTTCAAATGGACCCTCATGAATAAATCGAATAATAGTAATAATAAAAACATAATTAATTCATTTTCCATTTGACCTGTTTTTGTTTTTTTTGCCACGGACTCAGATAAACACACACATGTCTATATATATTTATATCCATACCCTCACATGCTCATATGCGGTAGCCTCAGCTTACATATACTCATTAGTGCTAACTCTGACTCATATTTCTATATCTTGTGAAAATGACCTATATTCCCTTTTAAATCATATTAAATTTGGACTTTGCTTTAACTCCTCATTTAACTTGTTCCATAATTTTACACCATGAATTAAAATACAAAATCTCTTTCCTGTTGTGCGTAAACTACCGAGTTTGAGTAAGCTCTTATATCCTCCTTCTCCGTCTTCGTTTTCTTGTGGTACTTTATTATTAGTCAAACCCTCCTCACATTAAGTCAAAGTATCTGGAGAAGTCACACGCATGGCGGGAGCATCCAAACTCAGAAATACCCCGTGAATCCACAAGCTTCTTGTTTCGCGGTAAGAGAGCAACTGTTTCGCTCTTCTTTTATAACGACATGTCTTGTGAAGAAAAGATTTATTTATTTGTCCTGGACGGAGACTGGAGAAGAGAAAAAAACAAAATAAACATCTACAAACAAACTTAGCTGGACATTGGCCGACGTTCCTCAGGTTCCTGTCCAGGGTGAGTTAGAACTGGGCCATAAAATCATTTCTTTTGGCCAAAATTTCTTGTGCCGTTAGCAGCATGGAGAACAGCGAGCGTAGTTCAGTTTTGTTTGTTAGTTCTTTGGTTTGAATTGGTTATTTGTAACAAATGATTTTTTTGGTTTCAATTGTCAAGTGATGAAATATACAGAAGTCCTCTAAATGTTCTTTTTATAGTAATAAATGTGGCTCCCTGAACAAAAGTACCCATTCTCTAGAAAAAATATTGATAAGTTATAACATTAATTAAATCATGGACGTTAACGTAATTTGACGTGTCTTAATTACATTTTAAAGAGGCATGAAGTGTATCCTTTTTGATAACAAACAGATGAAAATCAGCAGTTACAATCTAAAACGGAAGTGTGTCCCAAGGATTTTGTTTCTCGGTGGATTGTTGTTTTCCTCTGAGCCAGTTCAGTGTTTTTGTTGTTTCTCCTTTCCAAGCATATTGTTCTTTACATGAGCGCAGGGCCAGCATGTTTGGGTTTCATTTCCCGTTCCTCAATGGCTAACAAATAAATGTCAGCACCCTGTTTGGCACATCATGCAACTCACCCCGAAACAAAGCTGGCTGCAGCGGCTCAGTGTTTCCGCAGAGAGGTCAGAGATGGAGCTTTTTTTATTATTATTATAATTTTATTTTATTTTTTTAACTAAAAGAATCGCTCAGTTGTTCAAAAAAAACAAAACAACAAAGCCACGGGAGCCGTTGGTCAGCTTGACACACGTCGTGTTGTGAGATCGATTGTTCAGATATGTCATGGGTACAATATTCCCCATCCTGTGTCCTGAAGCTGTCAGTGGGTGAACCAAATTAAAACATGGCCTGTGGACGCTTCAACTGATGATGTGAGACTGAGAAACGACACATCAAATATGTCAGCTGGACTAATTACACCCTAATGTGCTCTCTGCTGTAACAATCAAGCCCCACGGGGACCATCTCACCCAGACGTTGTTTTCAGCTTCTGATAACTTTTAACAATAAGAATGTCTCTGTTGGTAAGTAATCACTTACTTTGTTTTGTAAATGATTTAAATCCAGTCTGATTCTCTTAGGCATTTTTTATTTTTTTATTTTTTGCCAAAAATCTTAGCTTTTGGATGTGTAAAGACTGGACTTTTCCTCATTTCCTCCAGCGTCCTGCACTTATCAGGAGCAGAACAGGATGATGAGGGGGTGAGGAAGAGCAGATGATAGGAGGTACCACAGCATCTATGATGTATGAGGGCGAACGTTAGTAAACCGGATAATAATGATGCTTACAATCTCCAGCTGCCCCTTTCGCCATGTTGACCGTCTGGAACATTGGACTAGCTTATGAGACCGGAGTGCAAGTATTGCAAATTACACTCCCTTATTTTCCACCGAGCGCATTCGAATCTGAACACAAGCGCAGAAATCATGAGGCCGTCTGGCGTCTGAACAGTGAGAATGAAGGCTGTGTAGAGAGGTAGAAAAAAAAAACAGATTAAGGCACATCCTCTTCAGATGCCTCGTGGGCAACGACTGTAAGAGCCTCTTTGTGTGTGTTTTTGTGAGACATTAGTAGTTGTAATTGAGTTGGGCTGAACAGGGCCAACGACCAGAACAAAAAGGTCAGCGGCTCGAGTTTATTGGGTTGGCGTTTGGAAATGCTACTGAACCCTGCAGGCTTTGACCATTTGCAACAAATCACCTCCGACAGATAAACTAATCAGCCGCTATTTGGGGATGCATAACATTTACTTAGAAAGCACAAGGCTTTAAGCAATCTGTGTGTCGTGAGTAAGGAAACCGCAGCCTGACGCTTCGTGGAGCCGTTCTCTGCAGTTCAGTCGTCTGGGAAGAACGATCTACAATGTAAGCAGTCTTCTTACAAATGGCTGATTTTCCAAAGCGCTCTGGTGGACAGAGCTTGAATACGCGCCTGGTCATCTAGTCTGCTGTGCATCGCTGATGAGTTCGCACATTTAAGTGGGAATTCAAAGTTGAGGGGCGAAGATGGAGGAGGTCCAATTCAGCTCAATCAGGATCACATTGTTGCCGTTAGCAGACGATGCTCAGAGTTGCTTGGTAGTAAACCTTGCAAATGCAGAGCAGATTCACACTAGTAATGCAGGACTGGATGTACCAGGGACTGCAAACAATTTCATAAAATCTGCACTCTGACTGTGCATTTAATTTATTATTTTGACAATAAACTTTGTTCAACTGAGAAATATAGCAAATTTACACACTTTAATGTGTCTTACTGATGACCTGGAAACAATATTCAATGAAATGCCAAACATGGAGAACCAACGTCCAGCTTTGTCAGAACAAGAATCCAGAGAAACCCCTGTTTATACATTATGGTCAAGTTATTACAGTTATTCTTATTAAACATGGGGAACCAATATGCAATTTGTAGTTTTATACTTTTGTCTTTCTTTTGGTTTTATTTGTATTTCCTTGTAATTTATGTAAAGCACTTTGAACAGTCCTGTTGCCGAAAATGTGAGTATATATAAAATTACCCTGCCGTACCTTACCTAATGCAATTATAAGTAAAAAAAAAAAAAAAAGAAAAAGTTTTTAGGTCAATAAAAGAAACTTAAAATTGTAATGGTGATCAATGCAGAATTAGAATAAATATATATTCATATTTCCTTGTGTGGACCCTTTTGTATCAAAATGTGGGAGAGATTTAGTTCCGTACATGAAAACTGTGTTTCCTTCCTTCCAGTTTGAACTGATTTAGCATGTTCCTTTGGAAGGACATAATCTGACAGCTGCAACATTAAACTGGGTCATCAGCAACAATAATCCTTGACACAGCAGCGACTCAGAGGAAAAAGAAAAGATCGAGTCGCCGTAACGTCACTGGAAACGCTTTTCCAGGGTCATAAGTGAAAAGAAATACAGTAGCTTTAAATGACTTGCAGTGAAGATTCACAGATGCATTATCTGTACGAGGCACAAAAAACCCCACAAATGCTTTCTATTCTCTTTGAATGAAGGAAACTAGTAATCACAAATTGTGATTATTGGTCCTGCTTAATGCGCCTTTTCACTGAAGTTTATAAAGCAAACTAATCTCTTTAAGTGTAAAACATCAACTTATGGTAATTTAACAGTCGCTGATGGCCGGACTCTCTCTCCTCTGAGCAGGCAGTGATGTATTTAATTTTCTTGAAGCAATATTAAAGCACTTGAGTGTGGAAATTTCCTGAGTGCCTTTTGGTATCTTGAATCCAACCGTTTCTCGTGGTTCCTACATAATTAATAATCCTGAAGTCATTAGTTCCTCTGTGAAGACGGCGGCAGCCTCGGCCATGACGTGTGAACATGCGAGCGAGGGGAAAGTGACCTTGCATGAATAATTAAGCTGACTGAGATGTTTGAATTTATTTTCTGACAAGCGTGTGCAAGACTGACAAAGGAGAGCGAACAGTTTGATTAGCAAGTACCAATTACTTATTCGGCAGACGTAATTTTCCTAGGAGGCAGAGAAAGGAGGTTTCGCATGGCTGAACCAGCACAAGGAGAAGAACCGAATGTCTCAGGATTGTATGTGCGGCCTTTTGTTGTTTGATCCCAAAAGGCGCAGCAGTATAAAAACACCGGCCTGTCATATTCCTGTGACAGTCAGACTGAATCCAAACCATTAATTCTGATTAAAGTGACAGAATGACCCACTTTTCAGCTGATGAAGTCAATAACTGATGCTCCAAGCTCTGCACTGGTGGCAGTGTGTTTCTGTAGTTCACTCCTGGTTCCTGCCAGACATGCAGACTTAAACTAGATTATATTTATGGTGGATACCAGATATTGAAATGTAAGCAGCCACTATTAGGACTCCCATCTCCAACCAGCTTCACCGGGTCTTTATTGTGTGTGTTTCGAGGCAGACGTGCAAAATTTACACCAAAGCTAGTTGATCATTTGCAACACAAAGCCAATCTACGACGGCTGGACATTAACACCGTGTTTACACAGTAAACCTGACTTGTTGAGGTCCACAGTTCTCTTTCTGACATGTTAGCACTCAAGTCAAAGCCAAAAGAAATCTCCTTTGACTTCCTCCAGGAGTTTTTAGTCAGATGCCAGTCGTGCCAACATAATTGGAGCTTCCTCAAATTGTTTAATTGCACGGTAAAGTATGAGGGCATGTAAACTCTTGAAGAAAGCAATAAAAATGTTCTTTTTCACTATTCTGGCATTTAAGCAAATAGAAATAATTGGGGTAGTTTTAAGTGACATGAGACAAAGATGAGTGTAATTTAATGTCAAAAAGTGGGGGGGAAAAAAGTTTATTTTTGTTGAGTGTATATACAGATGCATACATATTTATATGTGTTCTCCAAAGCTTCAGCTAGGCAGCTGTGCATGAAGTAAACACGCCTCTCGTCCAGTAACCACCAAGATCGGCGCCAGCCTCCCTGTGACTCTGCGAGGTTTGGGAGGAACAGACAAAGGATGGACGGATAATGCAGTTGTTCCCATAAGGAGTGTCTGTCTCCTACGAGAGAAGAACATTTGAAGAAGAATAAATTGGTTCATTTTACTTCAGCTCTGAATGACGGAATAAAAACTCTCGGCTGCATTTTCAAACGAGAGGAAAACAACCGAGGTCGAAAGGTGCCGGCTCGTTGGCGCTTTTGTGTGAATTTATGATTTGTGAAAAACAAAAAAAATTGTTCCGTTTTTTTGTTTTTTTTCACATGAAATCCCCAGGATGCTCACATTCAGTCAGTTCCAATCAAAAATGCTCAGCTGGCGTCGGAGCAGTGAGCAATGGTGCAAATCTGACGTCTACAGCCAGTGTCACGAAACCTCTGACCTGTGGACACAGCATGCTTTTTAGTTGCTAAAGTGTTATTCTGAGCTGAGCCTCATGTCAGCAGTCAAAGAGCTTCTTAACTTCACAGCCAAACTCAACTTAATGTTTTATCCTCCACCTTCAGGAACACAACATAAAGTCTGCTGTGCAAAGTAGTTTGTTTTCCACTACAAAATAAATCAAGTATTTGAACCTTCAATTACAAAAGATTTTAAAGTCGCACTGACAAAGATTAGGATGTACAAGATAAAATCACCTCCAAACCAGCCAGACTTGATTGTTATATTTAATTTGGAGTAGCTCTCCAGACTTTCTGAAGTGTCTCTCAAAGTTTTAATCTTGTAGATGTTCCAGGATGCTGCCCAACAAATTATGTTTGATATGTTGAGTTATTGTCACAGATTCAGCCAAAGAGACTGGAGCAAATTGTTCCCTGATGAGCGGCTGCTGGTAAAGACTCAGACTGATCAACTAGGGAGACTTGAAGCAGAAGAACCCAAATGCAGTCGACACACCACAATCATCAATTTCTCACTTTTATTGGGCGAATTATAATTCGGAGTGTAACTGAATAAAAGTGATTGAATCGTTTCAAGAGCTGCAGAAAAGGTTTTGGAAATAACTTTGTGCTCCACAACAATGTTTGATGTTTGGTCCTAATTTCATGCCAGAGGTCAGAATATTTGCAAAGCCCACAATACTCACAATCAAATATAAATCAATATTCATCGATTTTAAAAGTGATGTGAAAAAAAGGGAGTGGAGTTCCAGTGACCAATTTGTTTTTTTTAGCGTTGTTAAAATGTGAACTCTTTTCCTGTAGTGTTGTGCTCAGTGCCCCTTTGAAGGCCATTTAAATTCAATTGAATGTGTTTATATAACACCAGTAAGTCTCACAGGTCTTTATATCTGCTACCTGTGTGTCTGTGGTGAACAGACTCTCCTGTATGTTCTTTGCTTTTCATGCAAACCGCAGCAAGCACTAAAGCTGTGCTGCTTCCCCTCACAGACACTCGCTGTGCGCTCGCTTATTGGATTTTCAGTCTTCATTTCCATTTCTTTATTTAGATCAATACGCGGCCACAGAGACGCTCAGTCACACTTTCTCAAGTAAATGAGTTTCTAAGAAACACTCGCAGTACGTCGCCCTGTGTGGTTTGGTCCAAGGTTAGTCGATTTAACAACCAGTGATTTATGCGCTCGTACGGTAAGCCAATGTGAATAACGACGCTGCGTGAGTTGATTTCGGTTGTTCGATTCAAGAATTGTTTTTTTTTTTTTTAATGAGTATTGGTGCGCCAGTGAATGGTCACAGCTCTGTGTGTTGACTATCGACAGTTTGTGTTTAAACACGTGCACAAAACAGCACCAGATGTTTTACTGTTTTGCCACCAAAGTGACTTGATAGATGTGCGGCAAGTTGTGTCGTTAAATTAGATAACGACACGTTTTAAACTTCTACCACTTGATTGTAAAGTAATTTTGGGGCAGAGGAGAAATTGTTAGTCCTCTGTCGTCATTTTATTGTTTGGATGGAGTAGAGTATGGTGGACGTTCAAAGGTCTGGTTCAATTTCCATGTGATGTCTGAAGTTGTCACATTCATTATCAAGCAATTATTAGGCAGTGAAAATACCATGTCCAACAATCATACAGCTGAGGAAGGAGACGGGTTTTTGTCTGGAGATGAAATGTGGAAATTAATCCCAGAACAAAATCAACAGACCTTTTGAAGAGGACGAAGGCAATACTCTGGGAAAAAAAAAACAAAAAACAACACACATAAAAAACCTGAATACAGTTTGTGGAACACATTATATTTATACCAGAGCACGAAAACGTGGTTTCAGCTCATCCAGGAGGAAGAAATGCTGCGAGTCAGTAACTTAGTGCAACCTGCCGGGTTTCCTCAAATAGAAACTTTTTAACCAATTTGAATAACTAATTGATCTCACTGTTACTGTAGCTGATAACTAGGATCAATTAGAATGTATGCATGATTGAATTAAAATGATTCTTTTGAGACAGTGTTTCTGTGAATCGGTGGCATGTAAATAAACAGGATTAAATTGTATATTTAACAGTACAGCAATTAAATTGTTCAGCAGTACTTAGTCACGAGCTTCTTCTAAAAACTCCAGCTCTAAGTTGCTGACAAGTTGTCCAGATTATCCTTTCTGTAAGTTTTCAACATTTACACTTTCTTCAGTTTGTTTTTTATTACCTTTCCTAAAGTTGATCTGTTCAGGTTATCCCAGTCCCAGCTGCTGATGGGAGACGGCTTAACGCCTTGAAGAATCCAGCAATCAAAATTAAATGAACACAAACTTTGAAAGGTTTACTATTCATCCCATTTTATTTACAATTGACATTTTTTTGGAAATGAGTGTGATTCGGTTTTCGTTCTTACTGCATTACATGATTATCAAACTGCAATAATCAACCACCAATAAAAATACATGTTAGTCGAGGAAGGTAAAACCAGAGACAGAAGACACTAACCTCTTACAACATTGATCGTCGGAAAGCAATAAATCTGAAACTCTGGCTTTTGTCTGTCCTTTTGAAAAAGCATATTTCGTATTCCAGCACATCTTGCATGTTTCATACTCGGACGTTTCAGATGAAAACATTTTCTGCAGAGAAATTACAATGAAAACTACAATGTCCCTGTCAGACATGCGAGTTCATCTTTACATTTTGACTTATACGAAGTGTTTTTGATGAAAGAGTTCAGGATTACCGTAAATCTATTTTTATTACATGTTGACAATGTGCGGTGATTGGTGCTTTTTTGGGGGGAGCATTTCCAGAAAAACAGCCGGGAAAATCAGTACTTAGCACTCTTTAAAGTATGTAGACTTATTAATGTGGCTTTGTGGTTTCTCAATAGAGCTACTCTATTAATGTCTTCTCAAAGAATAGACACTGAATCTGACTGGAGTTTGACTGTATAGTTCTGGTCTGGTATAGAGCATGAACATTATGAACCTTGTGCACAGACCAAATATTTATTTTTTATCCAGTTAAAGATTATTTTACTGACTTCCAGGAAAGCTTGGACGAAGACAAAAACAACACGCTCGGATGGAAGGAGATTAGTGAATTCAGGAACGTGCCACAAGGCTGCAAAGAAGTAGAAAATACAGGATCAAATGTGTCTCTGCCCAGAAAGTACCAACCAGAAAAAGAAGCTGATGCTCCAAAATTTACACCTTCAGGAAAGACTAAAACGTGCAGCCGCCTACATGAACGAGATCAGTTACTTCTGGAGAGAAATGCGACACTCAAAGGATTTGGTCTCGGTGTTAACAGGTGAGCTTGGATGAGTCGGGGTGAGATTTTCACACCCAACAATGCTGCACCAGCTATAAAGCATGGTGGGGGCGGAGGCATGCTGTGCCATTAGTGGTACTGGTGCATTATCATCAAATCAACCATTAAAAATATAAAACATGAATGAAGGCCCCTAATGGGTGCATGGAAATTTTTCACCGCAACTGTAAACACTGAAAAAACACACAAAAGTTGTAGTAATAAATAACTTACTAAAAAAAGAAAATTTTTACCTAGAAAGCACTAATTATACATTCTTAACTTGTGTATAAAATTAAATAAACGTCTTCTTGAAGTCAACCGCGGGTGAAACGCAGCAGAATACGAGACGGAAACGACACTCTGCCGAGGTCTACCGATGTACCGCACAAGAAACGAGGAAAAATTAAAAGGACACAAAACAAACATTGCTGTTATTTAAACATCTCTAAAGAAAATCTCCAAACATTGCTTTCTCTCGTCTATGCAGAAGTCATAAATAGTTTCCCACAGTAAATCCCTACGGAGGAAACAACGAAAGCAGCACTCGGGTTCTGTTCAAACAATAAACAGCATCTGTTAGTCACAGCAGGCCAACGCAGGTCAGCAGGCGCAGCGGAGAAACGTGGAACAATTACAGATCCTCACCGCAACTCGTCATTTACTTTCTCCTGCTCAGCGCTCTGAGTAAGACTGGATGGACGGCTTTAGGCCAAATCCGAGCAGCTTAGCACAGCGCAATTAATAACTACCTCATGGAATAATCACCTCTTGCTTCATCTCTGTTGTTTTTCCCAAACGATGATGATAAAAAAAAAAAAAAAATGTGGGACGGTCCAAGATGGCGCTGGGATGCAGCTGAGCGAGGGGGAGGCATTTGGGCCGTGACTCATCTCTGGGTCAGTGCTCTTCTCCTTTTAGTTGGCGCAGCGCCATTTAGTGATGCAACCGACTCTCTGAGAGGACGAGGTGGAAACGTCGCGCCTGGCTTCATGCAAAACCGCACAGCCGCGTTTATCGCGGCTCCTTGATTACAGAAGCAAAGGCCTGCCGCCCTAACAACGTGAGCACGACATGTTCGTGGATTCCAGCATGCGTGAACCCGGTCTGTGCTTAGAAACTGTAAAGAGAACAGAAAACAAAAACGCTCCCATCAAGTTCTTCACATCTCCGGCGGATGCAGTCCGACGCGGCGAATCCAAAGCGCTGGGGGGTCAGTGCGGCGTTCCCTTCCTCCTCAGCTCCAGGCTGTGCAGACCCTCCTGCCTGCCCAGGGCGTGCTGCGCGCCGACTCTGTGGGCCATCTCCGTCGCGGTGATGTCGATCTGAGCATACCTGGTGGAGCTCTTTCCTGTCAAAAAAAAAAAAAAATGAATAATTGCAGGAGAAACAAGGTTGTCATCTGGAATTCATCTGGAAAAGGTCTTTTCTAGAGTCTAAGCTCAGAAAAAGTTTATTGCTTCACCGACTAACTCGTCTGAGCTAGTAGAGCGCAATGAGAAGGCAATAAACAAAACCTGACAGTAAAATATTCACCTGAATTGGATGAGCTGTGTCTAAGCCAAAATCAAAAGACTTCACAAAAAAAAGTTACCTGCAGATGCGTCAGCTAGGAAATCCAGGGGGGGAAAAAAAGCAGCTTTCCTTTAATCTACACCCGTACATAGCCACAGAACGTCTTGCGTCACCGTGTTTTTAAAAACAACAGGAAACACATTCAGCGTGTGCGTGGCGCTGAATGCGATTACTCAATGCCCTGAGCCTTTGATGTGTGCGCCTGCTTAAACCTGCTTAAAGTTGAGTTCAGTTCTAATAAAAGAGATCACAAAGATGTCATGAACAATGCAAACCGTAATGCCTTAAGCTGTTTGTGAACTGGTAGGAGAGGGCTGCTTCCAAAGCCAGGCTCAGGGCAGATTTCTGTCTGGATTGAACTCGGATGCGACAAAATCATAAAGAAATAAAAATAGAGGGGAAAAAAAAAGAGTTTTTTTTTTTATTTATTTCATGGTCTTTTCTGCAGAATATTTACATCCTTTTGCTGCTGGAAGTTTTAGCTCATCTGATAATGAATAAAAATAGTTGGTCAACAGATTTTGGACCAGTACAAACATTATATAAGGAATTATAAGCTGCAGGATCTTCTGGGTCTTTAAATTTCTCCTTCTGCGCAAACCGGATCAAGTTTCCACACATAAATCAGAGAAAATATGCAAATAATTCAGCTGAATTTTGTCTTTCATGTCTTTATTAATACAATCACTGCCAAAAATGCTTCTTTTCACTCGTCTTATATAAAATTCTAATTTTCTGACAAGCAACATCTTGTTTATTTCAGTTACCAAAGCAAACAGAAATAACTTAAACATGTTTGTATGTAATGAATCATTATGAAGTAAATACATCTCTATAAATCGGGATACAAACCATTTTATAGAGTTGCACCAGTCACACTTAGACTCAATATTAATGCAAATGGCTGCTGTTCTGCACCTCGGTCGTGTTTTATCGTCTCTCAGAAAGGGAAAGAAATTCAACCCGGCTTCTCCCGGCTATCGGCGGTCCCGGTAGGACGACTCCATTAGAGAGGGCCAACTCACAGCTGCGACCCGAGGGCCTCGGTGGTGAGGCAGGACGCCCTTCCTCCCGGGTGACTCGTTAATAAGAGATAAACTGCAACGCCGCCATCAAGGCGCCGACCTCTGACCTCACGCCCTTCTCGTGTTCTCGGAGGCAGCGACGATAAGACCAAACCCGTCTGTGAATTACGGCTCGCCGCTCCGTCTCCGGTCACCGGGACTCCGACGTCTTTCGGTAAAAGTTCCGGTGGGAGTCTTGCGGCGGCTGATGGGACCGAACCGAGTCACCGATGATTCATGCGGCCACAGCGACTCTTTATCCTGCCCCCCGATGCAGCCTTGACATTAGCGCGCTGAATTATTGTAAGCGGGCTCTTTCAGAGCGGTCTGCCGGGTTTGAGGAGCAAATGCCTGAAAAAGCGGCTGCGTACAGATGGTGATCAGAAACAGGGAAAGCTTTGTGGGGAAAAAAAAAAAAACCGTCAAGGTTCAGCGCTTCAAACACTCGCTTCTATATTTTTTTGGTGTAAAGTTCATGGACACACCAAATCTGACCTTTTCTCACACATTTAACTGCTTTGCTCCTGGACTCCTTTCTTGAGGAGAGAGGAGTCCAGGTGTGAATGAGGAGTGTGTGTGTGTGTGTGTGTGTGTGTGTGTGTGTGTGTGTGAGGTAGAAATGATGCATGTAAACCACTGGATGATTTAACTGGAGCACAGTAATATTATATGAATGTGCAAACTAAAACTGAAGCAGTGCAAACTTTGCACTCTGTCATGTTTGTTTATGTTAGCATTAGTATGTTGTCTGAATGCCTGTGAATATGTGTCAGAAATGTTTCTGATATAAATTAGGTTATTTTGGAAAATTTAGAAATTCAGTCCATAGCTCTTTAGCTAGATTTAAACAGTAACTAACAGGTTGCTACATGTTATTCAAAAGAAGGAATGCGGCAAAGCTCGACTGTGGAAAAACTTTTACTCTGGAGAAACTTTCAGGTACAACGATGATTGTTTATATTCTTCCCTCTAAAGAACCAAGACCTGATCAATACGTTACGATACCATCAGTGTTTTTGTCCGGATTGCACTGTGCTCTAACTATAATCTTCTTTTTATCAAGATTTTTTCTTTTTTTTTTTTTTTTTCCCCTCAGAGACAACTTTCAGGCGTATCACCTCGGTCCTGAATTTCATGTGCATCCTGAAAGCAGCACCAGGAGAAACCAGCGCCTCTCGGCTTCTTAGCAGCGACCTCAGGCCAGAAGAGGACGGCGCCTCCACCTGAGAGAGACTGCAGTCTCATCGGATTAACAGCAGGGAGCGACTGTGGACCCGGATGTTGTCGGAGCTCATTTTTCCTGCTCATTTGGATAAATTCCCGCTGGAAATCACGACTTCCTCCAGGTTTGTGTTTCTTTTTCAAGCTCGGGTTTAAACAACTTTTCAGCTGCGTTCTTCTCCGTTTCCTGCAGCGTTCATGGGTAAAAAAAAAAAAAAAAAAAAAAACTATTTAGAGAGAAGACACTGTTGTTATTAGCAACAGCCTCTGTAACCATGAATTTGAATAGTAGATTAAATCAGTTAAGTAAGCTTATATTGACAACTGAAAAACAAAAAAAAAACTCAATTTCCCTTGGATCATCACAAAGATTTACTTTTAAAACCCACAAAGGATTTACTGAAGAATAAACAGACTGTGATCTGCTGATGAAAAGTCATCCTACGGGCTGA
>NW_015112775.1:551930-608363 GCF_001443285.1 Poecilia latipinna | reverse complement strand
GGTGTTATATCCTAAAACATGAAGTGGCATTGTTGTCAGTTGCTATGGCAACGAGTCTGCGTGCAGCGTGGAGAATACCTCTTTCCATTTGCTGTGGATAGCACGAAATTAATTACGTTTCAAAGTTTCACTGAGTTAACGCGGCAGATTAGTCTTTTACATGTCATCCATGTAAAAGATGGATGACATGTAAAATGTCGCGCAGGCGTTGTATGCCTGCGCGACATTTCCGTACGTACAGTAACATGCATGGTATTTCAGATATTTAAAAGAAAAAAACTAATCAGTAATAATCAATATTGACTAATATGAATGTTTGTATTGTGATATGTTTGTCAGCCATATTGCAGTTATTCGGTTCAGAATACCAATTATTCAATATCCACCTTGACTTGTAGCTTCTTCTGTGTGTGTTGAGAATGAAGAACAAATGATCCTTCATAAAATACTTTGCCTCTTTTCGCACCTGTAAGAAAAAAATCTCTAGTGCCGCCATCGATTTGGTTGCACCCTATGAATTGTTCAGTAGAGAACAAATCTTAAAATAACCATTCTTGTTCAGATTTAATTTACTTTGTACTACAGTGTCTAGTAATCGAAAGGCTGAAGCTTCTACTACTGCTTCAAAACATAAGCATGTATTTTTAACTATACAGACAACAAAATAATTGATTTTCTTTTTTCTCTTTGCACACAACCTGTCATTGATGGTTTATTCAACATGTCTTAACGAGTCTCTTTCTACAGTCTTTGTTTTTAAACTTTCATGATTCAAAGGTAAATAATAAAATATCTAACCTCATCAGATTGATAAAGAAAAAAGTTTCACCTGAAGTATTGTCAAATAACCTAAAAGACAACTCATACTTTGCCCTGTTGGTGTTGGATTTAATAAAAAATCAGGTTTTTGCTCAGGTCATGTCTTTTAGGAAAGTGCAGTTTTCAGTTCAACATTAATACGGCATTGTGTTGTAAAAAATACTTTAACAATAGTCTGGATGATAAGACATGACAAATTTATTAAAACAATGCAAGATCAGAACAAAAATACAGGAGTCTGTGAGGTTTGTTCTAGCTAGCAGTTGATTCTGGGTCTCTTTTATAGGTTCTGGTCAGAAAATCTTGTGATTGTGTGTTTCCTAACAATCGAAGACAGGTTTTATGAAGTTTTGGATTATTATGGACCAATGACTCTTCCATTTGCCTTTTATTAAGAAAAGTGAGTCTGTGTTTGATGCTAAAGAGGATAAATCTTGATAAGTTCTGACTCGAGCATCATGGGTCTGACCCCAACCGTTTTGTTGACACTGCAGAGGAATGTCTGAGTGAGAGCAGCTGACTGACTTTATGGCAAGAATATTCAGAAAACCTAAACAAAAAGAAGCCTCAGGAGCACATATTACATTTTCCTATTACAATTGCCATCACCTACTGGAGTTAACTAAGGTGTTCCTCAGGGCTGTGCTCTAGTTCCACTTCCAATCTCAACAATGCTCCCCTTGGCTACATCATCAATAACAAAACACGACTGTGTAATAAACTTCCACAGTTAATTACATATTAGTGTAGAAAATTAAACGTTAAAAAATGGCTAAGCGTCGGATCACACTGTAGCCTAATTAGATCAACCTCATTTTACTGAAGCTCAAGGATTTCCTTGGACATCTCAAAGGTTTATTCAGAAGGCAGTAGTAGATACCAACTTATTTAAAACAGCTCATTGTCTCTACCGACAACGTTTCACTGTTACTACATGCAGATCTGGTTGCTGTTCTCAGAAAACCTCAGTAGAGCTTTTCAACTGGACTTAACTTCTAGTAGGACACCAATGGCCTCCATGCAATTAAAACTAATATATCTTTTTAATATCTTATTGTTGACATTATGTGTCAGTCTTCCTGGTCAGCCAGTTAACTTTTTTATAACTATTCCATTCAAATATGCATTTTAATTAATACTTTCCTTTTTAATTGTTTTTAAAAGTATTGCCAGTCATTTACATAATATGGTTTTAGTTTATTTCTGTTGTTGTGCTTATTTATTTTGTCTACTTTGTTATGCATTGTATTTCTGACTTTAAGGAGTTATATAAATAATTTGGAGTTGATTAGTGAGACTGGACATGACACAATGACCTATTTCCTGTTGGGAGACAGTAATCAATCAGCAAGTGATCAGAATTGGCCAGGTTTTCTTTGAACAGTGACCAGCAGGTCAAAAACAGATTGTTTCTCCTTTCCATTAAAAGTAAAACTCTGAAAACAACCTCCATTTTGGTCCAATAAAGCATGAATCAAACAACTCACTCTTTGATGCTCTTCATTTTAAATTAAGTGAAATTCAGATAATGACAAGAGAATAGAAACATAAAAGAAAAAGAGCTCCCTAACACATATTCAGCCTTTTTTTTTTAAATATATCTCGGGAGAAGAAGATGGGTCAGTCCTCTCAATTTTAAATGTCAAATATTCAAACTTTTATTTATTATTTAATTTAATTTAATTTATTTGAGTTTCTTTTAGAAACACACCTAAACTATCATCCTTTAATCTGCTTCCATCAGAAATGAGGATGGATTTGTTTTGAGGTTATCTGGCCACAGATGAGGATCTGGAGTTCTTACAGCCTCAACCTTGAACATTTCTGCTTTATTTTTCTTTTAACATTTAGTACAAAGCACACAAAAACACACAAAAAAAATAAGAATTATTTAGGACACCTGAGAGATTTTGCTGATGGCAACCTTTTGGTTTTGTTCAGGTCCTATTTGTTTCATGAGCAAAAATAAAGATTTTTTTATAAGTTTGGCTGCTAAGCAAAGACAGCAGGTATGAATAATGGAAGAGCTTCACTTATCCTCTGTGTGAGACAACTAAATAACCTGTGACTTTACCAACACCACCTTAAACAGTCACTTTATATTACCCTCTTATTTTAATTCATCCTTAATCTGTTGATTGAAATTATTGTAAATGTAAATTTTGCTAACAAAATTAGGAAAATGAACTTAACTTTTTATAGAAAAATTAAGTTTTTTATTTAATATTATTTGGTATTAACTGGAAATCACCCCACTTCTGTTGGCACAATTTTTTAAACCATTGCTTAAAGAAAAAAAGAAGTTAACTTTCTGCCATTTCCATCTTGACTGTTATTAATTTTGAAGTTAAAAAAGGCAGAAACATATTTTTAAAGCAATGGTTTAAAAAATTGTGCAATTAAGAGCAAATAATAATACAGAAAAAAGTTTATCTGCACCCTAAATGGATGAAGCAAATTAAAGAATATTAATACGCTGGTACATGTCTTTCTCATTCTTACACAGAAAAGACAGAAGCAAAACCTGTACAAGACTCATATTTTATTTTAGGATGACACAATATATCCTCCTAAAGCCCCAAATGCACATGCATAATGCAGCAACTTGGAAAAAAAAACCTTCTAAACTATTCACAAATCAAAAACGCTGCAGATGTGAATCATAAAAACGACCAAATTGGAATGACAAGGCAAGTTTCGTTGATAAAAGACGCCTCCTTCCTGAATGAGGACACGTCCTCCTCCCTTTTCATTCTCCTGATGAGGAGCGGCTGAAGACGATGAGAGACTGCCCCCTGCTGGTCACTTCTCTATCAGGGAGTCCAGCTGCTCCTGAAGCGAGGCCAGCTGTTGGGGGATAAAATACATAACATGATTGAACCAAATTAAACTGCGGAGGAAGAAGACGATAATTAACTCTTCACAGCACAATAAATTTCAGAAGAAATTCAACTTTACCTTCTAACTTTTCTGTAAAGGCTGGTATTTAGAGCTGAAAGCTGTGAAAAGCTCCCAGCGTGAAGTTATTACCAAACAGTTACTCACCTGCTCCATCTCCTGCTCCTCCTGCTGAACGATGTCATCCAGCAAGGCTTGGAAGCGATTCTGCGAGGAGAGAGAGACACAAACAGGATTAGCAGGAGTCGACATGCTGAGCCTCATTAAACTGTGATGGCTTTAAATGTGTGTCTGCTCATGTCAGTATCTTCTCTGTGACAGAAAGGCCACTTGGAATGCCAGTCAGAGACAGCTGACCTTTTCGACGCGACTGTGATTATAACGACTGGTGATGAGCCTGAGACGGTCCCAAAACACCAGGAAATGAGAGCTCGAAATGGCAGCTTGAAAAAGCCCCATGTCTGCTCATGCTCCACTCATTGTGAAGCTTTCAATAAAGAGCGCAGGGTTGAAGAGGGAGATTTTTCCGTTTTTATGGATTCTGCGCTAAACAGCAACGCATAGAAATGTTCCTTAAACACATAAAACATTTTTTTACAACCAAAAATCTAAAACGTGTGGCATACATTTGTATCCATCCCCTTTAAGTTTGATTTAAAAAACAGGGATTCTGCAGGAGACTCAATCATTATGAATGAAATTAAATAGCTGCTCAGTGAAGAAATATTTCTGCATAAACAAACCCTGCACTGCAAAAACACTAATTATTGCAAGTATTTTGGGTCTGGTTTGTAGTGCAAATATCTTAGTACACTTGAAATATAACAAAACTCACAAGTGACGTTTCAGCAAAATATAGGAGTTTATTTTAAATCAACAATTCCTTAATATTGATTAAAAAGTACTAGGTTATTTCACTGATAAGACATTTGTCCAATGGTGTAAGTGGAAGTAATGCTTTTTCCTCAATATTACCACCACCAGTATCTTGTTGATAAGTTAATTGTAAGTTAGTTTTGTCTTATTTCAAGTAAAATATTTGCACTAGAAATTAGGGGTGCACTGACTGCATCTGCAGTCGATTGACTGGTTGATCAGTCAAACCTCTCTAATGGGAGAGTAAAAGAGGGCAGCGGCTGATTTTTAGACGTTTGCCAAGGTGGATAAGATCGGTGGATAAGATCGGCTTCACATGTAAAAGTCATCCCCCAAAATTAAGGAAATCGGCTGGCTAAATCGGTGCACCCCTACTAAAAACTAGACCAAAGATAGTTGGTGATATTTTGTGTTTCTGTGATCCGAAATTGGATTCGCTGCTCACCTTCAGGGCCTGGTTTTCCACTTTCATGATGAGCTCCTCCTGCTGTTTCTTTCTGGCACGCGTTTCCTGAAGCTTGACCTTAACGTTGTTAATCTGCACCTGATAGTCCATTACTGCAGAAAACAGCAGGTGGTTCGTATGTTAGAAATATTAAAAACATAAAGAAAACATTGATGTGTTTGCTTTCCTGTGCAGCAAAGCTGAAACATTACAGGAGCATCTTCACAAGCAGCACTCCAGGGACGACACATACACCTTTAGCACAAGAAGAGGAGTCTAACAAATTGGATCTAAAGGAAACAATTGTTCAATTTAAGGAATTGAGACAACTAAACCAGACCACTGTAGGCTTAACCTTCCTATTAAATTGAATCGGACTGTGTCACGCTAAGCTTTTGCCTCATCAGCATCTGCATTAATCAAATTAATTGTACCCTCTCTTTGCTTGTAATGGCTGGTGCTTAAAATTCTGGTGCAGCTGCTGCATTTTGTTAAATTACTGAAGAAGCAGCCACTGCGGCGTCGCTGATCACAACCTTGAACTGCTGCAGGAAGCACTGTGAGCCAGCTTGAAACATACTGGGAATAAAGTGTGTTTGGAGCTGACCAGTGGTGCTGACTGACAGCTTCATGTATGCAGATAAGGAGGCAGAGCGCTGCCAGAGCGGGCAGCTGCCTGAGCTGCATGCTGAGACACAACACCTGTCAGGCTGGTTAGCTGAGAGCTGTCAGTGTGTGAGGGGCACAGCATGTGTGTTTAAGTGAAAGAGGGGCTATTTATTTAACTCTGGGCGTGTGATGTCTGACCTAAAAAACTCAGCTCTTATTAAAAGTTCAGATACTTGGCTCAGTGTATTTATTTATTTTTTACATCTGTTTTGACAAGTACCTGAGGGCGATCTGATTTAATTTAACATCAAACTTTCTTCCAAAGTCCAACCTTGTCGCTGTGACAACTAGGCCTGAAAAATTAGCATCTGAGTCGGCTAAGAGGCGGAACATTTAGCCTGAGGTGGGACTTGCAAGCCCAGCGTGAAGCATTGCATAATCCAAGGCGCCTATTGCTTCATACAGTTAGGTATGGAGGTTATTTGAATGTGAATTTGTTTAAATTAAAGAGTCTGCGCTTGGCACCCATGTCCATATCTTACATTTAACAAATACAAGCCTTGATCTGGGATCATCCTTTGGCTTTTGTACATGAATATTTGAACTATGGTAATAAACTTCATAGAGAAAAAAGGGGGTTACAGAATAATATAACAGCTAAATATCTTAACTTCAATTGGTTTTAAATTAATTTATACACATTATTTAGTTATTGGTAAAGATGATTAAAACTCCTTTACAGAAATTCACCTTTTCTTAAAGCAACAATTAAACGTGATTCAAAAAATCCAACATTTAATTACGGTTAATTAGGTAGTTAAAGAATGTTTTAGAAGCATAAATTCAGTTTAAGTTTGTTCAGACCTTCAGGATAAATTAATTCTTATGATTTACGATTATTAGGATAAAAGTGACTATTTACGGGTTCAAATGTGTACAGGACGATATTTTACGGGTTAGAGCTTCTCATGCATAAAGATTTGTAATATAAGAAACTAAACTAGCAAATATAATTGCTTATTAGACAGTTAAGGAGGTTTGTGTGTGTGTATATATACTGACCTGGAACCACACAGTTTTTAAATATGCTTATTATTCTTTTAATTTTGATCATTTTTGAGGATAATTTTCAATTGTATTGTTTTTATTTTTGAAGTAAACGGTTGAGCTCTACCCAAAGGATCCAGTCTGGGTCTTTTTAATGCTTTTTTTTTTAAGTTGCAACATATAAGGTTTAATTTATTTTAGCTGTTCTTTAAAATAGGAAAGAGGAGAACATACAATTTATACAAAAGAGGATTAAAGCAACTGAAAAAAGTCTAAATTCTGACTTTAGTCTCAGATTTTTGGCTTTTTATTCTGAGAAAAAAGTCACAATTTTGACAGAAAAGTCCAAAATTCAGAAAGAAAATTTAACTCTGAGAAAAAACACCAGAATTTGTATGAAACTAAGCTTTTGCCTCATCAGCTATCTGGTTGTTCCTCACCTATCTGGTTGTTTCTGTCGCTTTCATTCTGGGCCGAGTCCGACTCGTTCAGCTTGTCTTGCAGCTGCCGCACCAGATCGTCCTCAGTGTCCATGATGTTCAGGTCTTCGTCGTCGTGCCGGTCCCCTTCATCCTCCTCATCCTCACTCGAGCTGCTGATGTCGTTGAAGATCTCCCTCAGTTCGTCATGTGGGACTTTAGAGAATGAGACCAATCAGAAAAATGCTGAAACCTAAAATCCATCACCAAAAAGGCAAAACGGTTCACATTTCATACAGCGTAGTTCCTATTAAGCTAAAATGAAAAGAGGAATCAATGGTGATCACAAATACCGCTACAATGTCTGGCAGGAAATTTGATATTTCACCTTTTCACCAACCATAGCTATCATTTATTTCTACTTACATTTTGTGTTCATGGAGAGACTAGTTCATTTCCGTGGACCTTTTGTTCTCTTTGTAATAATTAATTATGAATATAACATATCTCATTCATAATTTGTTTGGGTTGGTTGACTTGTCCAAACTACAATCCCACATCAGGACCAAATAATGACAGGGAGATCTTATTCACTGGAATCCCAAAACCACATTTTTGTAGCCAAAACATCAGAGCACAACATTTCCAAAATTGCAGAACAACAATATAACAAAGCCTGGAAAAACAAAACAAAAAAAATACCTGGCACCAAACAACCAAAACTGCTAAACCACAAGAGGGCAACAGGAAAATGGCTGGGAGCCATCTTGCTTTTAATATGAATGCATAAAAATATTTTTGACATTTATGATGAGAAAATTAAAATATAATGGTCATGCAAGTAATTTATCATCTTAAACTGCAAAGGAATTATTTCATCAACAGCTGAACATCAATCATTTTTTTTGTTAGAGTGTGTTGATTGGTTCCTTTTCCTTTCATTGTATAACTAACACACAGCAAACAGAAACACTGGTTTATCTTTAACAAATTAAAGTGAGAAACTCAAAGCAAACTAAATATTTCACAATGTATCCATGGCGACCCAAAGAATGGGAATTATTTTTCGCCTGAAACTCTTTGTTATTAAGGAGACCTACAAAATCAGCAAATCCTTTTCTCTCCACACTTCATACAATGAATAAGTTGTGTTGTTTCTACCTGATGCTCCATGACCCATCTTGTGCCCCGAGGTGCCGGGAGAAGAGTCCAGATTGGCCAGAGAGCCGTGCTGGTCGGCTTCTTTGGACTCATCCTCTGCTATGACCTCCCACCCTGGACATCTGGAGTTAGGGTCAAACAACTTCTGGAAACTTCACTTATCCACAGCGTAGCAAAGAAACACACATCGCATACAAATGAACACCAAATGAACCACACGTCTGGTAACTACGGGGTTAAAAACCTTACAGATAAATTAATATTCTATTGTAATAGGATGTTTATTTAATAGGAAAAACATCATGTTAAAATACTACTACCATAACTTGCTAATAATTACGGATATGACAAAGTCGTATTTAATTGATCCTACATGAACAGTGAGCAGGACAGCAACGGAAATGTTCTAAGGAGTGGCTTCTTAGGGTCTCCCAGTATCCATAGCAACCATTTGAAGTCGTCGTCATGCCAACCAGTTCCTTGTAAGGTTTGCCAGAGAAGAACCTTTTCTGTCGTAAATGAACAATGCAAATATGGGGAGTTCTTTTAATCATTTTCTGTAAGAAATAACATAAATAAATAAAATTATGAGATTAAAGTCATAAGAATAAAGTCGTAATAATATGATAATAAAGTCATAAAATTTCAAGTCATATTACCAGAATAAAGTTATCATATTGATTTATTCAGGAAAAGAATCTAAAATACGTGCCAAACTCGAAGCCCACGGGCCAAATCCAGCCCTCAAGACTCTGGAGCAGGGGTGCTGAAACTTTTTGTCGATTAAAAAAAAAAAAAAAAAAGAAAAAAAAAAAAAAAGCAAAAAAAGTAGTAAAAAAAATGTTATTAGTAGAAAAAGGGGGTTATTGATTATAGATCCTAAATGTTAAAATTATTTTGTAGGTTTGCTACATCTAAAGAAAGGCATCTTGTTTTCAAATTCTTTTGGGCTCAATCAGTATAACTAAGTTATTCTCAGTTACAAGAACATAATTTAGGTCACTTTCCGTTAAAATGCTTGCTATAATTAGCCAAGTTCAGTAGACTAAATAAAAGTTTATTTTTATTTCAGCAAAGTCAGTAAAAATCTCTGAATAAACGGTTTTCTACTTATAATAAAAGCTAGGCTATAAACTTTGTGTTGCACCTAACTTTTTCCATTATGAGAAAATAATGTTGGTAAGAACTTCATCCTAATTTAAAAATAAAAAGTCAAGTTGGATGGACCAAATTTCTATCATTCTCAACAGCTTTTGAGGGCCACACACACTCAGTCCAAGGGCCACAAATGGCCCCCAGGCCACACTTTGGAAACCCCTGCTTCAGAGGGCCATAAAAATCAAATCAGTTTCTTGCATAGTGTCAAATTACAATGTGAAAACAGGTTAATTTTATGACATACTCATCATATGTTGAGAAACGTATAACTAACGATTTGTTAATCTGTAGTTTTATCAATACATTTCGCTCTTTGAGGATGTTTAAGATCTTAAAGTGGCCCAAGATAAAAATTAGTTCTAAAACATCAACTCAGAAATGCTCCAAAATCAGACTTCTTTCATGGTTTTTGTGGGGCGATCTTAAGGGAAGAAAGCAAAAGAGAGAAGGAAAGGTTGTGCAGGAGGAATGATGAAGGATTCTCCTCTCTGCAAACACCAAACTTGAGAAATGCTCTAAGACAAGTCCTGTCCTATTGTCAAAAAAGGTTATGCAGAGTACAGAGAGGAGGAGCTTTAATAGTGTTCCCACTGCTGGCTGCATTAAAACTATTTAGATTTTTCCCCACTAGAAAAACAGATCATTTTCCAGCTTTGTCCACATCTCTACATGCATATGTTGTGTGTATGTCTAAAGCTGTATGCAAACAATGGGACTATAAATAGTCTAGTTTTACAGTGCTCAACTAAGCAGTGATAATGAACAGTCCGTCTCAATTAACTCTCAGCGAGTAGCCACACAAAGCAGCCTCCCTGTGCTCTTATTCTGTCAGGCAGGCTCAGAGCTTCATCAGACCTTAAAAGCTTCTTTTCACACCGCAACTTCACCCACAAACGCTTTACACAGAGGCAAATAAGGTGAGCTGGGCAGGAGGCCGAGTGTTGGACAAATCCAGCTGGGAAAATAAAAGTCAGGGGAGCAAATATGGCGGTCACACCAGAGAGGAGAAAGACGCCCCATCTAAACATCTAATCGTATAAAACTGTGGGCATTTCCAGTGACTGACCAATCACAGCCCAGCAAAAGGAACCATAATAAAAGCATAAGAAAGACAATGTGTGGAGGTTATATGAAATAGATTATTATCGAAAACTGATTCAATCTACATGAGTAACTCAGCTGAGATCCCTTGGGCTTTTTATGTGTCCCTTAAGACTTCAAATTACATCAATTAGTCCCTCCAGTTTTTCACAAATCCGCAAAATCCACACAAAATCAACAGATCCCCAGTTTCGTTTCTAGTTTTTACTGCAAATTTTTCACAAAATTGACCAAAAATGTTGGGTTTAAGTGACTGGTGCCTCAACCTTACCGGATATCAAGTTATAGTGCGTGATCAATGCAGTGATTGATAAAAAGTCACACTTAAGATCAGAGATTAGCGCAAATATAAAAATTCCTTACAAATATTTCTAAATTAGAATCACAAAATCTGACAATCACAAAATGCTGGTTGGACTTAGCAGTGTGAAAAGATGTTCAATATTATGTAATTTTAAGAAACACTTATTGAATACTGAAACAAGCAGCTATTTATTAATATTTTAACAGCTTAGTGGGTTTTATTTATACGTTCTGGAATAACCGGCCCTTTAAGAACATTCAGACTTTTGATACGGCCCAAAATAAAAGTGAGTCTGACAGCCCTGCTCTAATATACTGAGATGAACCTGAATGTGTGATCTTCTACTTTCTTCAACATGTACCAGATTTATTTTGCTTGGTAAAGCACAACAACACAAGCAGTTTTCCAGTGGATGCACTGAATATTTTTACCACAGGTGCCTAAAAGGATACGAACACTGACAGCATCTGCGTCTGTGCTCAGCAGCCTCTTCACTTCCTTTTCCACATCAGGAGATTCAATGTACTGCAGCAGGGGAAAAAGGAGAGAAAGATCAGGATACTTGTAAACCAACATGCACACACACACACACACACACACACACAACCACAAACACGTGAAGGTAGCAGCTGGCTGCCGGCCAGGAAGGACATTAGCGACTGAAACAGAGGAGGCCTAATCAATATGGCTTTGCTCCACACCTTCAGGAAAATCCATTCTCAAGACAAAGTAGAAGTGTAGAGCTTCGGCTCGCTCTCGTTCACTTTGATCAGAGCTATTGTGAAATGGCTTTTTTTTTTTGTATGCCTTTGGGGAAATCTAAGACGAAACGCTTTATTTATATGTAAATCTTAGTTTTCACTTTCACCACTGTTTTATGAAATGTGAAATGTCTTGTTGGAGGAGAGCTCATAAAAAAGACAGGTCATCAAACAGTACGCTAAGCGGACAGGTGGGGAATGCTGGAGGAGAATTTAAAAAAAAAAATGTAACAGTGTTGAATGTTAAAACCTTCTTTTTCGCCGTCTTCCGAAATCTTCGCTTGCGTGTGTTTTTCAGAGGGCAGGTGACTGTGGACATGAAACGACAGTTAGCAAGAAGAATCTGCTAATATAAGACCTTTTTAGCTAAAATCTTTTAAAAATCAAGACCTGTTAGGCTATTTATCAACTTACTGCCATGATTCCAGATGAATTTCTTGTCCTTATCTTTGTCTTTCTTTTTAGTCTTTGGGTCAGTGCCGGTTGGCTCCTCCAAAGGAGGGTAGAGGTCTCCATCTAGTGTACACACCAGCATCTAACCACAGATACAGAAAACATTGAATTATTGAACAACTTTTAATACTTTGTCATATTAAAAATTGCAAACTTGTAATAATTTCTTTGGGCATGAAGTAGTACATAATTGTGAAATGGAAGGGAAATTATGGATGTTTTTCCAAAAATTTCTGATCCTGATTAGTAAAAACAAATTGGAAAATGTTTATTGTTTAATTTCCACTTGACAATGATCAACTGGATTATCCCACATAAATAAAAATAAGAAATTTAACCAAATTTAAGGTTGCAAAACACTAAAAAAACAGAATAAAAAGTTTAAATTGAGATTAAGGTTTACCTGACAGACATCAGCTGTCTTGTAAAATGTTTTCTTGTCGACTGTTTTCAGGGACTCAATCATGCAAGGCAGCTCCACCAGTTTGCAGGCCAGAGGAACACGATCGACTCTCACTATCCCATGACGACCATCCGCTGTAAACCAGAGAAAAAAGAGAAATGAAAGCATTTTGGTTTTTACTCCGTTCTCGACAGATGGAGAAAAAAAAAGCTACCTTTTAACATTCTTAACTAAAAAAGTAAATGCATAAGATTTCCAGAACACTTTTAAGGGCTTTTATGGATTAATATCCAAATTCTGTGTTCACACCATTCAGGAAAGTTGTTTTTAATTGCAGAAATGATAAGAAGTAAAATTGTTGAATCCGCCTAATTGAATTTAACCACAAGCAAGTATGATTTGCTAATCAGCAGTGCTTTCACTGAAAACTAATACTGCAGAATGGATTCAAAAATGTTTTAAATGCTAATAAATATGAAACCAGAATGTAAAAATAAAACTCATTCAAGACAGAAGTTCACATGAAGAAATGTTATGCTTCTGAAAGATGTATTTGCCTTTTTCTTGGTGAAAACATGAATCCAATTTGATTAATATTAAACACATAATAAACATAACCAGAATCTTCTTCTACACACACACACAGTCAAAAACATTAATACAAACTTAAATATGTAACAGAGTTTTATTTTCAACATAATTGTCAAAATTGGTTTATTTAAACTTCAAATTTGTCTTTTTAGTCAAAAAGTCTTGACAGTTGGTGGTTACCATAGCAACCAGTAACAGACAGCTCATCTCCTTTTTTCTGCTGCCGTCTGTAACTGTGGTATGTATTAGCATCAGCTCTGTGTTTTCTTTATTTTAACATATATTATTATATACAAGGTTTCATGAGTAATTTTTCCAGGTTTTGCAAATATTTCTGACTGTTATCATAGTTAATGTTGTGCATTTCACTCAGTAAGCCTGATTGTGTCTGTTGTGACGCCAGCCTAAGATGAACAAAGAAGGGTTACAAATGCAACCCCGCTAATATTTAGCAAAATATTCTTCTGTTTTCAAAGTTATGAGTGAAGTTTAGGCAAAATTCTGAATGGACTTCAAATCATTCTTCTTATCAGCACTGATAGAGTTAACTTAAACTGGTTGGTTTCCTGCCATCAAATTAGCGTTAAAGTATAGTCCAAATATGTTCAATGGAAATGATGTGAGGGTTTTAGCTGTGTAATGATGCCCTGATTTGTTCTTTTTCTTCCAGTTTTGATATGTGTTTGAATCAGTTTCCTGTTGAATCTTGACCCCCAACTTCAACCCAACTAAAAATTTACAGGCTTTTCTTAAAAGCTGTGCCAGTGCAGTGCAGGAAACTAGCAACTTTTAATTGACTTTTGGAAGAGTTGCCAAACATCCAGTAAGAATTATACCAGGAGTTTATGGGAGACTCATATTTGAGTCTGTATGCATCATTTAGGCTCTGTGTGCATTAGAGAAAATTCTCAATAAATTCAAACTCCTGCACACAGTTTCAGTTCTAAAGACTAACATAAAACAATGGTTGAAATCAAAATGATATTCCTTTCCATAATGAGTGCACGTTACCCTCCCATCGGCAATGCAGACCTTGTGAGATTAATTTCATGATCAAATGAAGTGAAATTAGTAGTTTAGCAAACAGGTCAAGCATATCACACAGAATAGTGGCAAAAATACTGATAAAGTAACTTACGGTGCAGCTCGATTGTAAGTCTGTCCTTCATGTTCATGCTGCTGGACTGCGCTATCCTTCTGACTGTTGAGGCGTACTCCTGAAGAAGACAGAAAGTGAATTCACATCACTTTAAACTCACAGTGTACCATGCTGACTTTTATTAAAGGGGTAAACTTCCTCACCGAAGGAAGCCTCAAGACAAACTGGCTCTCCAGCTCATAAGGAGCATCTTCTTTGCTCTTGGAGCCGACCTTTCCCACTAGAATCAAAACATAAACATAGACAAGGCTCTGGTATCACTTTATGAGATAACTAAGAGCTTGTAACTTAGTTTATTATGAATATAATAATTACAAAAATTAAACCTTCTAGTTAAACACAGAGTTGGATAAGAAGACGATCAAATTAAATAAAATGAACGTATTTACCCAAAGCTTACTGCAGCTGTCACGCTTTATTTATAAGGCAAAAGAGAGCAGGTAAACATAGTAACCAAAGACGTTTACTGTAACGTTTACATTGCTATTGTTATAATTGATATAATGCAGTAAACTTAAATTATCACACTGTATTACATTTGTTTGCGTTCATTCCTCCAATGCAGATGTGGTTAACATAAATAATAAAAAACCAAGGTAAGCAAATGCTAATGTTAGCAAAGAAGGCTAAATGATGGCGCTGACCTTTAATTTTAGACGTCATTTCCAGCTTCGTGATTTACGAGGCCTGCAATTGAAATGAAATGTAGATCCGCACAGAATAATAACAAAGAAAAGTCGAAACGAACGATTTAGATGTAATCAAGGTATCGTCTGACCACAGAGATTAGCCATATGCTAAACTAACTGTGGAGTGATGCTTTTCCTGTGCTGCGTTCACTGCCACCTCGGATTTGTTGGATGTTACTCCTTCTGGTCTGTACACTTCCGCTGACGCCTATCAACAAAATAATTGTGAAATTAAAAATGTGCATGATCATCCGAAAAGTGCAAGATTCACCTCTTCATACAAGAGTTTATGAGCTACGGGTGAGTTATTTAAATCTGAACTAATTACAAGGAAAGCGTCTATGTGAAATACGGTGCGTTTTCAATTTTAATTTATCTAAATTTACAAATATCGATAAATGCAAACGTTGCATTTGGGTTGTATCGCGAGACTTGCAGCTCTAGCTTAGAGTAGCAAAAGAGTCACAAATATTTTCAGAATGTTTTAACTGATTTTATCGCAAAAGTTATATTTCGCAGCGTTAATTAAAAAATTGTTAAATGCCTGTTTGGATTCACTTCCTGTTGAAAATGACATAAGATGCATATTTCAAAATAAAAATGTGCAGGTCAGAATGAAATGGGTAATTTCCGTTAAAAGCTCAAAATCTTTAATACGTTTGAGATTTCAGTATTAAATTATTGTTTTAAACAAAAAAAATTTTTTTTTCAAGCATTGGCTAATTTTAAAACAACACTGAAGAATGCTTTTAGCGTGAAACACATTTATACGCTTGCTGGAGAAAAATTATTTTCACTTCCGGGTTGACTCTGTTACTGCCGTCTTGGCTGTCATCTCTTCTCTCAGTCCGTGACTCATTTCCTTCTCTCTCTTTTTTTCTTTTAACTCCTACGACATTGACCCTATCAGAAAATAGCCAAAATGTTGACAAAAACGAGCGTGGACGGCTCGCTGCGGGCTTTGAGGACGCTGCGGCTGCTGGTTCTGGTGAGCCTGTGTGTGTTCATCAGTGTCTCAGCAGCATCATCTCCAGCCCAGGAGGAGGACAGTGCCATGGAGAACATCGTTACAGAGAAGAAGGCTGAGGAGAGCCACAGACAGGACAGCGCAGACCTGCTCATCTTCATCCTGCTCCTCACCCTCACCATCCTAACCATCTGGCTCTTCAAGCACCGGCGCTTCAGGTTTCTGCACGAAACCGGGCTGGCCATGATTTACGGTGAGAGTGACAGTTGGGAGACGCCATCAGACCCGCAGATATCAATCAGATGTGAAATGTCAACACCGTGATCTTTAGTTTAAGCCGTAGTTTCTTTTTGAAAAGACGCAGCTGCTCTTCTGTTCCCTTTTTAACATCAAAAACATTTCACTTCCCCTCCACGCAGGTTAAACTGGTAACATTTGATTGACACGAGACAGTAATTAATCTGCTTATGCTAAGCTGCACTGACTGCTTCCTCGTATTTAACCTGACATGTTGGTTTTTTTGTATCACCCAAAAACTCATGCACATCAGTTTTAATTCTGTAAATATTAATCTGCAGACTTAACAGGAAGTCAATGCATTTTTGCACTTTGTTTATTAAATCCACTAGACCGGGGGAGTCCAAAGTGTGGCTTGGGGGCCATTTGTGGCCCTGAAATTAATTTGATCAGCCTCTCAAATACAAGTAAGGGGTCCAAAAAACAGAAATCAACTGATGGACCCCAGAAGTTTGGAAATTATCTGTTTTTCTTCTAATAAGGCAACATGATTTAGCAGGTAAAAAGAAAAATGAAAATAAACTGATTTTTATTTAATGAATTTTGTGACCTGCCAGTAGTTTAAATTTAACAGTTTTGGCCTCTGAGGCAAAAAGTTTAGACACCACTGCAAGTAAAGATTTAGTAGCAAAACAGAAATTCAGACATGACTAACCAGCAGCTTGTTGATGGCATAAAAACGTGTGTGATGAAGGTGAGACTAAAGCTAAATTTATCAGGGGTGAATGAAATTATTTTATTTCCCCCTCCATGTGGATGAGAAGGTACCAAACCCAAGCACCAGGCTCTTATTTTTAAACGTGTTTGAGAGAAAATTCCAAATGCAATCAAAAGAAATGGAGCTTTGTTGTCTTAAATTAAACCCTCCTCTGTTCTATTTTTGCTCTCCGCCTCTTTTCTCAGGCCTTATTGTCGGGGTGATCTTGCGCTACGCCGTTCAGGTCCCTCGGGACACCAGCGTCGTGTCGGCATGCTTTGTCAACTCCAGCCCCGCCACCATGCTGCTAAATGTCAGTGGCAAATTTTACGAATACACCTTGAGGGGGGAGTTCAGTGCCAATGACGTAAAAGACAACGAGATGCTGCGCAAGGTACGGGCCATCTTCTCACATTTGTGGTAGTTACTGCTGATGACTGAGTGAGTATTTTGGTGTGTTACTTTACTTTGCAGCTTTGTAGTTTGAGCCACGATTCTGGTTATTTTAAATAAATGAATGCACAATTATGAAGGGTGAAACTGCAGTTGAAACAACACAAAGCACTTGAGTTATTTCTGGTTAAATAGAGAAGTGTGTCATGCTTTAGCATCTGGTTGCAAAAATGATACTATACTATTTGAATGTTTTTTACATTTTGTCAAATTTCAACTGCAAAGTTCTAAATTTTTTTAGGGAAACACAAATAATTTACCTCCTCTGAGATAATACTTTGTAAAACGACCTATCACTGTTATGTTAGTAATTTAGAGTTGTAAAAATCATACATTACTTTCCAGTTCACAACTGTGCTGCTTTCTGTTGGATTGTCACATAAAAATCCTTAATTAATTGAGGAAATACTTTTCCAAAGACTTTATTTCTCTGGAATCCCAAATTCAACACAAACAGTAAGTGAAAAAAAAAATCTGCTTAAATTCAGTGTACTGTAGTGCTATAAGAGGCTGTTCCCTGTGTGACCCAGTGTAAAATAAAAATGTCTTAACTTCTCTCTGCTCTGACAAGTTTGGCACTGGTCTGGATTCAGACCTAAAATAAGAATAATCTCAGCCTTAATTGATGCTTGATTCAGTCGCTGCCCTCTTTTAACATGTTATTTTACTCAATGTCCCAGTTGTGTCATTCTTGATTAAATAATTAATTTAACATAACATTAATTAGCATCAAAGCATTTGATTATTTCGCTGTTTTATTGATAAATATCTTTGTTTTTGTGGGCTTCAGGTTACGTTCGACCCTGAGGTTTTCTTCAACATTCTTCTCCCGCCCATCATCTTTCATGCAGGCTACAGCTTGAAAAGGGTACAACATCCTCAGATCTTTAAATAAATAGTTTTCATTTATGATTGAATACTGTAACCTCAGTACAGTTAGCTGCATGTTTGCTTTTATTTTCCAGAGACATTTTTTCCGGAACATGGGATCCATCCTGGCTTATGCCTTCGTGGGGACAGTGATTTCCTGTTTTGTTATTGGGTGAGATGATTGTGCTCAGAAACAGCACTGAGAAAAAAAACACAGCTCTAACTACTTTAGTGCATTTTACAGTGTCGATAATCCATTTAGTAAGATAATTAAAGCTGTCCTCCAACAGGTTGTTGATGTACGGCTGTGTCACGCTGATGAAGCACCTGGGCAAGATGGGTGGAGACTTCTTCTTCACTGACTGTCTATTCTTTGGAGCCATTGTCTCAGCAACAGACCCGGGTATATATTCACATGAACTTCTGATCATGTTTTCTATTCAGGGATTATATTTTAACCCTCTGAACTGGAACTTTCAATATATAGCATTTATTTTTGCAATTTACTGTCTATTAAAAAAGTCTCTCATCAGATTAAACCGAAGAAAAACATGCTCTCTGTTACGGCAGGATTGAAATTACCTTAGTAATTTCAAATCCTGGCTGGAAAGCGCAACGTTCCTCTTTCAGAAAACTGTTGGAATTTTTCAGATAGCGCAAAATGTTTATGGTACTGCAAATTCGGCCGCGTTGTCGCCGACATGTTCAGTCTAGAAGGGTTAAATTAATCAAATAAATGACATTATTATACACATTTATAATAACAGAACACACACTGTGAATGTGGATACAGATATAAACATTTTTTTACCCAGTTTGTATTGTTTTTTTACAATATAAATTTATAATTATTCATACAAATTCACATTTGAACCTGCATGAGGTGATCAAACTCCAGGAAAGTCATTAATATACAATCTAAAAAAAATGGGACTCAGTACACAACCAGCATTATTATCAGTCTTTTCACAAGCTGGTGTTATGTCTAATTTTATCTACTTGATTGCAGTTGCTGCAAACTAAGTGTTGATAATTTGAAAAATGATTTAGTCTCGACACTTTCTTAGAAATGTTTATCTAAAAGCCAACATTAGTTTCTGCTGGCAGTAGTGAAAAGTACTGATAACATGTTTAGTTGCTGACATTGTCTGCACATTTTTGTTTTCCAGGCACTCAGAAATTGTCGCTCTTTTATTTCTCAGACTGCCTAAACTCAGTAAAGGTGCGCAGGTTTGCACTGATTTTAAGTTGAAACACATTGACTTTAATAAAGTGAAGACATAAGCGCTAAATAGATCAATTAACCAATTCTGTAAAAGCTTTCAAGATAATCATCTTGATGCAAAAATTAGAGACAAAGTTGAGTGAAATTTCTGACAGCATTAAGGGGCAAAAGTAACCACATTTGAGATTTTCTTCTTTGTACTCTTACATGGCAGCATTTTGCTTAAAGGAAATTGCTTAAATGTCTTTTCAGTATATGTCAGTTTTCATGTGTTTCTGTTGGTGTCACAGTGACGGTCCTGGCTATCTTCCACGAGCTGCAGGTTGACGTGGATTTGTATGCGTTACTGTTTGGAGAGAGCGTCCTCAATGATGCAGTAGCGGTCGTTCTGTCCTCGTAAGTTTTTAAAATCAAATTATGTCTAATCAGCATGATGACTGGATTTCTGAGACATGAACAAACATGTATGAAATTGTATGTTTTTCATGTTTGATCAGTGGACCAACCAGCTGTGAGATTCACATTTGACCAAACTGGAATCGGTTCCCCTGGTGTTGCTTTGTTTGTCCTCCTTCCCTTCATTGTTCTGTTGTAATTTCCACAGAGTAATGCATTATAATAGCATGCAGCTAGGAGGAAGCGGGCCATGCAGAGAGCTCACTGGCTGTGGGTTAAGTAGAGCATGTCGTCGTGTGCCTTTACAGTGCCTGGGGACTAGCATGACGAATCAGAGGCTGCTGTTGTTTTTACCCCGGTTTATCCAGCCAGAGTTTGAGAATATTGCTTTTTTTTGTCTTTTTGGTAGACTACTTTTGATGAAAAAAATGTCCACACCCTTTAGTTATCTTTGAAAAGGAGGAGATGAGAAGCTTAACAACAAAAAGCCTTGTGATTCGTGTGTCATGTTGAACAAATCTAATTTTAGAATCAACTTTGGTTGGAAAAAAATGAAAAAGTTCCTGTTTGGTGTTTTTTAGTACATTTTATTCTAAAACTACATTAGTAAAGTGTAATTGACACTGTATGAAAATATACACACACTTGGTTTTTACATGGTAATATTGAGTAAAAATAACAACAACCTGCAAATAAATTAATCTTGTATTGCAGTAGCGTTGTAGAGCATCATAAAGAAATATTTAATAATGTCTGAGCTTTTCAGCACTAAACTCCTCTGGTGTGTTTTCTATGAAACATTGTTACCTAGGGAGCAATAAGTAAGAGATATATGTTTTTTTAAATTGGAAAAAAAAATCCCTGTTTGCCAGATAATTATTTTCATCTCAGCCTTATTTTCAGTACACATTTGATCAAAGTTTGATGACACCATTTTATACTTTTGACTAAAGCAGTCCAGGGTTCTCTGTCCTTCAACATGAATTTAAAAACAATTTTCCATATTTTCAGGTCTTTTTTTCTGTTTCTAATTGGTCGTCTTCCCAGCAATAGATCATTTTAAGTATCTCCATGTTCCTGCTGCAGGACTGTAGAGGAAAACATTCAGCCCGAGTTCTTTCTGGTTCTGATTACTTAAATGCTGAAGTAAACCACTCTGCCTGATCAGGTTGCTGTTTAAAAACGTGCTGTTTGGTCAAATTGAGTAAGAGAACATTTCTGAAAATAAAGTATCTACGCTTTGGTTTACAGTTTGGCTATTTTTTACATGCACAACCTTTTTTTCTCTTACTGTCTGACATTAAATCAGACTGAAGTTCTCCAAATTACCATCTGCTAAAAGACAAAGAATAAACCATTTCCTCGATAAGAAAGATCTTTAAAGGTTATATTGTACATTACTTTTACCATATTACTGTGCAGAACTTTGAAGAAAAACATAGAAAATTAATCTCCAAACAGTATATACAATACAGAAAAGGGCCATTAGGTAGATAAATAAATGAAGTAGGTTAAAAAGATCACACAAATGAGGTTTTTATAAAAATTTCAATGGTAAAAATTCCAATCTTTGTTCAATGTGAAACAGCACAAATAATATTTGAAGCCAGAAATAATTTACTTTTTATAAAAATAATAAAATTATTTGCAGAAAATGACAGAGGATATCATTTAAGAGGGAAATTGAGTTCAAAAGTTTTTTCTGTTAGAACAACTTTTAAAAGGTGTGTGTATTTCAATAGCAGAGAAATGTTGGAAATGTTCAAAAATAAACATATGAAATATTCATTTTGCTTTATTTGAAAGAAACTCTGTTATTTGGTTAAAACATAATATAGCCTGTTGATCATTTTCTTTGGCTTTGCTTTTTATAATTGGAAGAATTTGTGTTTGAGTATAGTGTTGTATTTTTATTGGGTTTTCAAACATTACATTTCTCGAAAAAGGTGGGAAGCTTGTAAACCTGAGAATACTGTTGGCGTCAATCCTAACAGACCTAAAACAGGATAAGTTTAGTTTGAGTTAGACAGTAAGAAAACTGAGGCTTTGTCTTTTTCTTAGACAGTGTATGTATAACAGGGTTTTGTTTGGCAATATTGTGGATGTTAAGTTTGTCAAAATTAGTTTCTTTATTCCCTGAATTTATTTAATTTAGTCAAGCAGTTGCTTCTCCGGGTTCTGTTTTGCTGCTCTTGGTGGTTCCCATAGCAACCAGTAACTGCCCGCTCCTCCCGCCGCCTTTTTTCTCTGTTGCCGTCGGTAACTGTGGGACAGAAGCTGCTGGACAGATGTCAACTTGATTTCCTCTTTTGTTAAATTAAATACAGAGAACCTGATTGTGTCTGTCATGAAGACGACCCTACTGGACCTGAGACGCACATAGAAGGGTTTCATATGCAAATATCTGGTGTCCATTGTGTATGTTTGCCCTTAAGTTTTTTTCTTTATGTCTTATCATCAGGTCTATTGTTGCATATCAGCCACAAGGAGACAACAGCCACACGTTTGAAGCCATGGCCTTGCTGAAGTCTTTAGGGATGTTTCTTGGCGTTTTCAGCGGCTCCTTCTCTCTGGGCGTTGCCACGGGAATCGTTACAGCTCTCATATCTTTTCTGGTTTTGTCGTCTATCCAGTCTGCTGCATAAGCTCTGAATAAACAAGGTTATGCCTTAGGTTACTAAAGATATCCTGCTGTCAGTGATTGGCAGATAGGTGTGCAAAGTACTGAAAACAACACCGATTGTTCTTTGTAATGTGACACAGATAGAAAGTAAATTGGGGGTTTTTGACACCTGGTAGTTCAGTATAGTTGGTTTGATTGGGGATCAAAATTGCAACATTTGTAAAATTTTCGGCTGGTTGGGTTCGCTTTCACATCACATTGTGTCAAAGGAGCCAAATCCTTTAGAAAATGTGTTTCCCTCCTTGCCTGTGGTGGCGCTGCACCAAGAAACACTAAAGTAAACAACACAAAAACCTCTGAAGAAGACGATGAGCGCAACTTCCTTCCTCGTGAAATGTAAACAAAAATGGAGTAGCGTCAGATTTTAGTGCTTGTAGGATTTCTCTTTTGTCATTGAAAAGAGACAAAAACCAATTTCTCCCACTAGTGCTAGAGAGGCACATTTGTTTTGTTTGTAATTACCCAAAATCCCCGGCGCTACAGTTCGCTTCCTGCTTTTGGAGCGGTCTCTGGTCCTCTTGGCATTTTCATATGAATCCAAACCGCACCAGAGAATACAGAATGAGATTTTCAGGCGGATTTTTGGTTTTTGGCCATCATCAGTGTTCGATTGTGCTTTCACAAATCCCCAAACGAACCAGACCTTCTAGACAAACAAACTACAGTATGTTAAAATCCGTTAAATCAATTTCAATAAAGTCCTTGACTGGGACTACGTGACGAAGTTCACCAAACTGAGGGACTTTCAGCTGCTGGAGACGGCTCTGTTCTTCCTCATGTCCTGGAGCACCTTCCTGCTGGCTGAAGCTTGTGGCTTCACAGGTAGCAAACACAGTGGATCTGTAGTAAATATCATTTCATACATTCCCTCCTCGTTGAAAGGATTTAAATGTGGTTTGCTTGTCTTTCGATCGTATGATCACGTTGTGTTGTGCAGGTGTTGTGGCTGTGCTCTTCTGTGGCATCACTCAGGCCCACTACACCTTCAACAATCTGTCTCCAGAGTCTCAGGACCGGACAAAGCAGGTCAGAACCAGACTAATACTACAAAACTATTTAGTATTTAATAAAGTATTAAGGTCTCATAAAAATAATACACCAGGATTCATTGTTGTAATAAATAATAACTTGCGTTAAATCATATGTGTGAAAAGGCCTGTTGCAATAAACAACAAAACAATTACTTGCACCATAAATAAAAATTTCTACTTGCATGATTGTTTTTTTCCTTTTCTCTCTTTCCACCAAAACTTGGACAAAAGTCTTCAGTCTGGTGCTTTCCTTTTTTGTAGGATCATTTTGCTACAGAGACTTTATTTTATTTGTTGTTTCTGTTTATTTATTTGGGATATTTAAAATGTCTTCCTGTTCCAGTATTAAATGTTCACTAGAATTTAAAGTCTATTGATCTTTGAGATCGTGTTCTTGTATCATTATGGCTGATTAAAGATTTTAATTCATCACAACTTTTATAAGTGCTTCTGTCTGAAACTCAAACCAAACGTTTTGCTAATAATCTGGAGTTTTGAATACTTGACATCACTTTAAAAACAGAAAGGTTTGGGAAAGAGAAATGTGATTTAAAAGGAAAAGTCTTTTAGGTCCATCAGTTTCACCACGATCACCTGAAGCGATTTAAACACATCACAAAGTACGGTAAATATTAGCTGTACTTTTACAATATGGTGAATAAAAGCCATTAATTTCACGACCAAATCATTAATGAGACAGAAAGACAAAACGTTAAGGTTTTTTGATGTTTCTTGTCTTTCTTTTTCAGCTGTTTGAGCTGTTAAATTTCCTGGCAGAAAACTTCATCTTCTCCTACATGGGTCTGACCCTGTTCACCTTCCAGAACCACATCTTTAATCCCATGTTCATCGTCGGAGCTTTTGTATCTTTTCAACCTGGGAAACACAAACATTTCATGAGTGTTTGCATTCATAAAGGGGTGTTTATTTATTAATTCAGAGTTGATTCAGTGAGGAGTTTTGTGGGTGACGTGTGAGGATGTTCCGCTGGTTTTCCTCCTTGACGTTCCTCCCGTCCAGCTGGCGGTGTTTGTGGGAAGAGCTGCTAACATCTACCCTCTGTCGCTCCTCCTTAATCTGGGTCGACGTAACAAGATTAGATCCAACTTCCAGCACATGATGATGTTTGCAGGCCAGTGGAGCAGACTGCAGGACTGTTAAAAACAGACCTTTTGCCTTATGATCACACGTTTGTGACCTTGTTTTCCTGTTTGGTTTTCAGGGCTGCGCGGTGCGATGACCTTCGCCCTCTCCATCAGGGACACGGCCACGTACGCTCGCCAGATGATGTTCTCCACCAATCTTCTGGTGGTTTTCTTCACTGTTTGGGTTTGTGGTGGCGGCACCACTCAGATGCTGTCCTGTCAGCGGATACGGTAAGCAGTTTCAGACACAAACTTAGACAGATTTCCCACTTAAAAACAAATGCCAAACTTGATACGCACATTTCTGGGAAACCTCTAGTGGACTCTGTTTAAATCATGTTGCATCAAACTGCTCATAATGTCTGTGGAAAATAACATTTTCCTCCCCAACTAGTCCTAATGCTGCAGCAACATTTTAGGGCCATCGAAGAAAAAAAAAGTACATTTTCACCAAAATATATCAGACATTTTGTAGAAAAAAATTTGCACATTTCTGATGTTCAATTGTTGAAAATTTGCCAAAAAGATAAATCATAGATTTTGAGTTTATTCTTAGAAATTTATGAGTTTCAAAAGTTGAAAATTTTTCAGAAAACAAGTCTGAAATTTCCAAGATCTTTTGAGGAAAACTTCCAAGATTAATCTCAAAATTTCTGAGATTTTTGACTTTTCAAACTCAAAAATATCCCATTTTTTTCTATAAAATTCCTGAGATTAATCTCAAAATTTAAGTTTTTTGTTGTTTTTTTCTGTTTACAATGGCCCAAATGCTCGGTTGCACGACACAGACTCTAAGAATATTATAATATAAAAAATTAAATGTATTTGCCTGATTATTTTGGTTTGAAACAAAAAGGCTCAAATTTAGACTATTTAACTTTTTAAAAAATTTGGTTTATCAACCCGAGTAGATAGAAATTACAGTTTTCAAAAAAATGTATTTGATCTATTAAAGGAGAAAATCTATCCAAACCAACCTGTGAAAAATACTTACTGGTTGCTCCAGTGTGACAGTGACTTTGATCAAACATTTCCAGTAACTCCAATGAGTCTTCTACATCTGGGCGTTGTTGCCATTTAGAGACATTTCTCTAAAAATGTCCAACTGCGACTGATTTACTGTTTTCCTTTTAACAGAGTGGGAGTTGACTCTGATCAGGAAAACTCTGTGAGTAAGCAACATGATGAGAAAACTTGCAGCAAATGTTATTTGAACTGGTTTTACAGAATAATGTCCTTGTTGTTGGTTCAGATGAGTTTTGCAGACGGATTAGAGAGGAGAAGCACCAAACAAGAAAGTGCCTGGCTTTTCAGAATTTGGTACAACTTCGACCACAAGTATCCTTTATAGAAACAAGTCGTATTGACAACTCGTAGTGTTTTTGTGATTCATCTGGTTCCGTTTCAGCTCCATGAGTGAAGTTCATATATTCAGCCAGCAGGGGGAGCACAGGTTATAGAAACAAATGATCTCCAGAACTACAGTTGAAACCAGATATTTACATACTCTATAAAAAATGTAACGTTTTTTAACTGCCTGACATTAAATGAGACAAAATGTTTATTTTTTTAGGTCAATCAGGATTACCAGAATGATGTGTATTTGACAAATGCCATATTAATAAGATAGTATTTATTTCCTTTATTTTAACATTCAGGAAATTGTTGTTAATTTTTGTAATCCTCTCCGACCTAAAACAATAAAGATTCCATGTAATTTAATGTAACCGAGTAAGAAAATACATTGTATGTAACTTTACAATAAAATATTAACTATTTAATTTTTTTATTAAGTTCAATTATTTTATTGTCCCTGCTCATTTGCAACAGGAATGGGTCAGTAGTGTAAGGTGGCTTGGTGCCTACGTATTCCAGCTTCATGAGCTGCATTTTCTTGCAAAGAGTTTAGATTTTCTTTTTTTTTTTAAATCCACCCACAGGCAAATTTTCCCTGAATAATTTGGAGAAAAAAACAGAAAAATCTGCAAATACTGAACCTTGCATAAAAACGATGGCGTTTTTGATCCTGATGCTCATACCAGGCATTAATCACGTTATCGGCTGCTTCCTGTTGCTCTCCCTCGGACTTCATTGTGTAAGTTTTTCCTTGACTCCAGCCTCCCTGCAGCTACCTGAAGCCCATCCTGACGCACAGCGGCCCCCCTCTCACGACCACGCTGCCTCCCTGCTGCGGCCCCCTCGCCCGCTTCCTCACCAGCCCCCAGGCCTATGAGGTCAGACTGCAGGTCACACAGGACAAGCAAGTTATCGATTAAGGAGTTGATCTAAAGTTGATTGGTCGACTAATACATGAGATGATAAGCGGCCATTTTCTTACACACTTGAGTTTTCATTTGTATCAAGGGGGCAGACTGTCTTTCCATGAAGGGATACGTTGTTCACGTGACGAATATAAAAAAGAATCACATCTCAGAAATGTTCTGGAAAAAAACAAGCAAATCTCTGTGCTTGAAAAGTCAAAGATTTTCTAGAAAAACAACTTTTGAAACATTTTGAGATTAACCTCAGAAATCTGTTTCAAAAGCCGAAAAAGTTTGACTATTCAAACTCAGAAATTTAATCTCAAAACTTTTCCAAGCAAACGTTTGATGTTTCAAACTCAGAAGTTTCCTTGTTTTTTCAGAAAATTTCAGAGATTCTTTTGTCAGAATTTTAATTTTTCTTTCTTAATATATCTTAATTTTCCACGGCCCTAATACGCCGTCGTACAAAACAGAACCCCATAAAGTGCATCTTTCATTCCCCACCGGACTCTATTTGGACCATTTCCCTTTCCTGGTCTCGTTTCCGCCATCTTTGCTTCTGTATTTATTGGCCCCACATAATGATGACCAGTGCTGCCCTCTGCTGGATGGCAGCCAAACTACAACACTAATGAAATGTCTAAGCAGAAGTTACTATTTAATCGATTTGAGCTCATTTTAATCCAATTAGCTGTTAATCGATAACATCCCTATACGGACCCGTATTAGTTTAGATGAGTGTAACAAACCTGACTTGTTCCTTGTTTTGCTCCCCCAGAATGAGTGTCAGCTGAAGGACGACGACTCCGACCTCATCCTGACGGACGGTGACATCAGCCTGACTTATGGCGACATCACGGTCAGCACCGACGCCACAGGCGCCCGCACCAGCGGCGGCCTGGCCACGGACGACCTGGACCGGGAGCTGGCGTACGGCGATCACGAGCTGGTGATGAGGGGCACGCGCCTCGTTCTGCCCGTGGACGACTCGGAGCCGCCGTTCACGGATCACCTGCGGATGTGAAGACCAGGTTTCAGCGCAAACGTCCAGTAAAAACTGACCTGAGCCACTGAGCAAAAGACGAGTACCTGACTCCTCTTTTCACACTCCCCTTTTTATTTTACTTTTTTTTTTCCTTTTTGCTCACTTCCTCTCTAGGAAATCGCTGTCTCTACCTCATTCTCTTTCTACTCATTTCATACCTCTTACTTCAATCATTCCTGGTTTTCTTCACATTTCTCTCTCTTGTCATTCAGCTTAGTGTAGCATTGCAGCATGAGTTAGTGAGTAAATGCAAACGCCAACCACTTCCTAATTTGTCAGTGTACAGTATATCTCAAGAGAAACTATAACGTTGTTATGCATGTGGAGGTTGCTTGTGTTTTCTTTGTATTTTAGGATATAGAGCTTTTTTCTTTTTTTTTTTTTTTCAGTCGGCGTTTTGGGTCTGACTTTGAATGTTGCTGCCTTTTCTCTGAGCATCAGAGGCAAGCTGACCCAGTGGAAAACTTTACTGTACATTTGGTTACAATCAAGTGCCTGGGAATTGTAGTTTTTAAGCATTAAGCATGGCAACTCTATATTAGATTATCTCTGAGAGGGAACGTAACTTTGGGATGGTACAGGAGAAAATATAGAAATATATATTAAACCCAAGAGAAGCCTCCGTCCCTAAAGGTAGCAATATACCGCGCAGGTGTGTTGGGAAGGTTTGTGCTTGTAAATATGGTGTGAAGCCAGCAGGCAGCGGTAGGAGCCAAATACGGATCTCTGTGGGTGACCTTAGACTGTGACATTAGAGAGAGGCTTAACGCCTTCCTCTGGACGCCAGTCACAGCAGATTGAAGGTTTGCTGCTGTGAAAATGAGACCTAAATGAAGTGAAGTGAGTCAGCTTTGTGCCATTCCCGTCACGCATTTTGATGCTTCGTGTAAACAGAATCCATTCGACCTTAAAGTGTTTTCTATGCTCTTTGCAGAGGAACATTTGTCATGCACATCCAGCTTTGTTCACATATTTCTATTCAGATATTTTTTCAGTAAAGTAATAAAAAATAAAACGTTTTGGTACCTAAACTTGACACTAAAAAAATCTATTGTCTTTTTAATTAGAAATTAGAGAGATTATCTACTTGCAGAAGGTTTGTTTCTTCATGAATCTGGTTTCATATTGCTGAACAATGAATGTATTGGCTGACTTAAACTAGGCATCTTTCAGTGCTTTGCTAGTTTAATCTCTATAATATATTTTCTGCTACGCAACTTTACTATACAGCTAAATCTCAGTATGTGTGAATATCATCACATTAATTTATTTCAGTATTTCAGTTCGTAAATTGTATTACTGTGGATTTATTGGAGACAGAGTGAAATATTCAGGTTATTTCTGTTGATTATGATTACCAGCTAATGAAAACCCAAATTTCAGTTTCTTGGTAAGTGAGAATGTTACATTAGACCAAGAACAAATGAACATCCAGCCACTGGGATTGTGTGCCTTTCCACTCATCTTCCACACCCTTCAACCTTGAAAACTAAATGAGAAACTAACTTTACCTTATATTTAAAAAGAGAACACTAAACACTTAGCTTCTTCACATATGCTACTAGATGTTTTCCTTCCACTCAACTTTCTACTAAGCTCTCTTCTTTAGCTCTGAGCTCTTGCAGCTTACCTCTTCATGTTGATGTCATTGACTGTATTCTGGATAACTATACAATCAACAGTCATACACATGATTGTGTGCCATAACGTGACAACTTTAAATAATAGATTAGAAATATTAATCTTATACGATGTTCTAATTTTTCTTTTATGAGAAATTGAAATTTGAGTTTTCATAATCAGCTGAATTTGCAGCAGATATCTCAATCTGTGTGCAATTGATCTTAATAATATGCAACTTTCCCTTTTTTATTTAAATTACTGAAATAAAATAAATTTTTAATGATGTTCTCTTGTATTGAGAGACAAATAAATGGTTTCTCCGTTTTACTAGTCAGTTCAACACTGCAGTGCTGGATTTTATACATCGACATGTTTTTGTCACTCCTTATAATTCATAATATTAGGGCTGTGCAGTATTTGGAAAACATAGCATTACATTAATATTGTTGTCCTTTTGGTAACAAACCGCTTTCTGGGACAGTTAAAGACCATCCAATTAATCAGTTACCTCATTAAGGTCCTCATTTTAAACAACGACTCCTAAAATGTTGCAGCCTGCTAAATATTGCATCTCGACAGATTAATATTTCATATTTCAGATCCCCTGGTAGGAGTAGATATTTGCACTGGGACTGTTACAGGTCTTCATTTTGAAAGCTGCCAGTGTTGGAATAGTTTCCTTGCTGGATTTTTTTTTTTTTTCCTATTTTGTTTTGAACTGTTTTCTCATGAATCATTTGAAGGTAAGACAGAAGTTTACTTGCACATTTGCTTTATTTTTGTTCATGATCATGAAGAACGGAAAGCTTTCTGAACTCGCTGAGGGCTGCAGAGTTTCGCATCTGCTGATGCTGACTGAACAGGAAGCGTTGGTCGGGTTGTCGCCGTGGCGACGCTGTGTTTATTTGAACCGAAGCCAGAATACATTTGGTGACTAAGCTGAACACAACCATCTTTTTTTGTGTTTTGGCCTTGGTGCGAGCCAAAGAAAAATAAGTGAGGTCATTCAGAATAAATGCAGGATGATGGGAATTAAAAAAAGAGAGAGGGAAAGAATGAAGGAGGGAAGTAGAGCAGGCTTGTAGATATCGCTCTTCCTTCCTTAGTTATCTTCTGCTGTGCAGGAACCTCTAATTTAACTTTTTATTTCTTGTTTGCTTGTTTGTTTGCTTTAATCAGGTGTTCTTTGTGACTCCACATGATCTATTATTCTGTTGAATTATCGTTTCACTTGTTTGTGTGATGATTTTTTTAAAGAGAGGAAATAAAGTGAAAGAAGCCTGCAGTTCACACTCATTTTGTGTGCTTTATTTGTTTTCAGTAATGCTTTTTGTTTTTCTGACAGCTGATTTTATATTATTTACTGTTTTATTTTGAGCGATGTTACAGAAGTTTTTTTTCTTCTGTAAAGAAACATTTCAGTGACTTTAAAGATGATTTCATGCATATTTTCCATCTTATCTGGTACTTTTGTATCTTGTATGTTTCCAACAAGATGCTTTTTCCATGATGTCTTCAGAGCATAAATTGTCTTTCGCTGATTGTGCAGCTTTGGGGAAAAAAGAAAAAAGAAGTGAAATAAATCTGAGCAGAACTGTGTGCCATTATTATCTACATGCCGCAATGTGAATTCTTCAAAAGGTGAAGGAGGTCTTGGTGTTTCTCTGCTCTGCTTCTGTTTCTTGAGCTTCGATCGGTGGAAATCTTGTCAGAAGTAGCTGACCAAAGAGGCCTGCTGTGCTCCGTGTTTTCAGACACACTGCTCTCTTTCTCTCTCGCTTCATTCTGCATTTTCTCTCTGGGTGAATGTGTCCAAATTCCTGCAAGTGTTTATGGATGCGTGTCTGGCAAAAAAACAAAACAAAACAAAAAAAAACATGATACTGTGTCCTCTCCTTTTGTTTTCGTTGCCGATACTGTTTACATCTGTGTAAATATACTCACCTGTTCTGTGTGCGTGCAACGGTCAATAAACTAAAGCCTTTGCATTTGATTAAAGCTCTCTGTCTGACGGCCTCATTATTTACCTATTTCAGTATTAGTTTACAGATGTCTGACTACTGATCCTCTCATTCTGACCTGATTGATATTAGTGTGTGAAAATGATCAGTTTCATCCAGTTTTACAGTTTGTAACATGCTAGCTGTGCTTCCATTAAAATGTCCATAAAACTTTGTCAATATTCTGCTGATGTTGAAAAAACACAATGAGGACATGACCACATGACTTGTGTACAGCTGAAAATCATTTTTTTACTGGTTTCTATTAAACAATTACATTTTTCTAATTCCAATGTGACTAATTTTATGGTCAATAGAAACTAACGTTTCAAAAATTAGATCTAGTGTGAGTTGTTTGATCCGTCATTCTCTCTTGTTGCCATTTTAAAAGAGCTAACAAATTATTGATATCGGTGCAAAAACACAAAGTCTTTTCAAGTGTTTCTAGTCTAGAAACTAGTTTCTGCCATAAGAGCTACAACTTTTTCATCAATATTAAGGAACTACTTACTTAAAACAAGTGTCTGTCTTGCTTGAAAGTTGGTATTAAGTTAAGTTTGTCTTATTTCAAGCGTACTAAGATATTTGCTCTAAGAACAAGACCAAAATACTTTGTAAGACTTTGTGTTTTTGCAGATTCCATCAAAGTAATGAAGCAAAATTTAGGATTATATTTATTCACTGTATAAAAGCTGATGAAAGACGTAACTTGTCTCTGTTTAAATGAAGGACTCATGTTCTAATTTCACATTTGTTTACTTTCATTTGAGTCTCAGGAGCTTCTAAAAGCATCCTGCCCCCCCCCCCCAAAAAAAACAAAAAAAAAAACAAGTCATTTTTTGCAACCAGTTAATGTTTTCTTCTGGTGTCTGAAAAATGAGCTGTCCCAAAACCCTGCCGATTTCTAAGTCACGTTCAACCGGCACTGCGCCGTTACCTAGCAACCCCAGCCTAGCCGAACCCCGTTACCTAGCAACCTAAGTGGAGCTCCAATACGATTGATTTGCTGGTTTTACCATTGAAAGCGCCATAGCTGAAATAAACAGAGCTTAAATCAGACATGTGCTGCCATGAGAGACAGCATTTGATTCTTCTTTCCCAACATATCAGGTAATGCTCCTAATATGGACATCGAGTCCATGCCGTTTGCTCAAGAATGTCTGTTTAGAGAAGGAAGTAGTGAGCACTTAGTTCAAGTTTTCCCAAGCATTTTGTGATTATTCAATCAAGGGATTTATTGTGCAGACTTAAAACACACTTTAAATGAAGAATGAGACTTAATAGAGTTTTTTTTTTATAGTTTCCTCCTCTGACTGGACATAAATACCAACTTAAAAACATTTGGATATTTTTGTCTATTCATGCTTTTGTAATCTTACTAATAGGTGTGTGGTAAAGGCAACAAACGTAGAATACATTGTTTTATTGTTTTACAAAAGTATTTACACCTGTTCAGCTTTTTCAATGTTTTATCATGTTACAACCTCAAATTTCAATGTGTTTAATCTGGATTTTGTTAATTTAAGATTGTGGAAAATTGTGGAGTAGAAACAGAGATACATGCTGTTTTTTTTTTTATAAACATTTGAAGATATTTGCATTCAGACCCAAAGAGTCAATACTTTGTACACTGCAAAAACACAAAATCTTACCAAGTATTTTTGGTCAAGTTTCTAGTGCAAATTTCTTAATACACTTGAAATGAAATTAAACTAACTTAAAAGTAACTTTTCAGCTAGATATGAGCTTATTTTAAGTTAATAATGTATTAATATTGATTAAAAAATTACTAGTTCCATTGGCAGATTATTTCACTCATTACAAGGAAAATTGCAGTGAAATAATTTTTCATCAGTTTTAAGGAATTAATTCCTTAAAACAAGCTCATATATCTTGCTGAAAAGTTACTTAGTTTTGTTTTATTTCAAGTGTTAAGATATTTGCAGTAGAAACTAGACAACAATACTTTGTAAGATTTTGTGTTTTGCAGTGTAGGACTACATTTTACTGTTACAATGTGACAAAAAAGTGAAAAAGTTCAAAGGGTAGGAGTGCTGTTACAATATAAAGGCTTTATAAATAAAGTTTATATCATTTAACTTGATCTTAGGTAACTTTGGCAGCTTTTAAGACAACAGACATAACCTCCTGATTTCTGAAATTTCACCCTGAAGCATCACAAACTATCTCTTAAGGCTTGGCTGTTTGTGTTAAGGGAGGATGCAGACATCTGCTAAAGCCCTTTGGGAGCTTTAAATCATATTTCTTAAGTAATATTCAGAATTGTGGGTTACTGCAGGGTGCATGTGTTTGCTTTGGGTCAGGACTGAGTCATCTTGGTTTCTTTACCAAAGAAGGAGATGAGTGAGGCTGGAAGTGTCAAGTTAACAAATCCCCTACATTTTTTTAAATAGCTGTAAACAGCTGAAGTGCTGCCAAGATAAATTATGTAATAGCTGAATATTTCTGCAGAGCAGAGCTGTAACTATGTTAAGTCTCTGCTCCCATCGATGCAGAAAAATTATGACTACTTTCCACCGATTTCCGTTTCTGCAGAGCCAATGAGAACTAAGTAAGCGCTTGTAGATTCCTGGTTGAGGTCATTGTTTATTGGGATTTGTAGGGGTTTGGCTCGCCTTTTTCTTTTTTTCTTTTCCTCTCTTTTTTTTCAGCTGCGCTCTTTAAAGCTGCGCAGTCTGCGCTCATTTGAACCCTTTCCGTCAAACCCAGCGGACCGGACGCATCGCAGCTGGCGCAAAGTGACAGACGCTTTCTGCAGAGGTGAGTGAAAACTGCTGCCGTGCTTATGTCCCAAATCATCAATTAGACCCTCTGTCCGGTTTTAATGATATTCATGTTTATCAACATGGATGAATTTCATCATGAGGATATTGTTTGGTTCACTTAGGGACACGTTTTCTTACTAGAGGGACATTTCCAACATGATTTCCTCTAGTCAGCTTGGTGTTAGCAGAGTTGGGGATTTACTAGTTAGATTTACTCAATTACATTTACTTGAGTAACTTTTTTTAAATGTACTTTTAAGAGTATTTTTGTACTTGAGTAAATTTATTATGAAGTGTTGCTACTTTTACTCGAGTAAAATGTCTTATTCTCTCCCCGCTGCGAGTAACTAAAAATTCACCAGACACACCTGCAGGTTTTATTGAAGTTTTGTCATTTTTTATTTAAAGAAACTGATTTGGAAAGTTTTTCCTTTTGTCTGATTTTGTGTTGCTTATATGAATTATTGTCATTTTTGGTTGTTAAAATACCAAAATTTCCACATAACTTTATATTTTGGTCCATCTGATTATGATATTTTAAATATTAAATCATTGATAATTTGATCAATACTCAGTACTTGAGTAAACTTTTTTCCAAATACTTCTTATTGAGTAATTTCTTGCATGGATACTTTTTACTTTTACTTGAGTAAAATATGTTGAAGTACTGCTTAGGGAGTACAAGTTTTGAGAACTCAGTCCACCTCTGGTAAGCTATAAGTGGTTAATATCTTTAAATGTATATAATTATTTATGGGGGAATTGTCTTACGAGCAACAAATGATGCACCAGACAACATCTCTGGTTATTTAAAGTTGCATTTTAACGTTACGTGAAGCAGTTTAATTCAGCATCAGGTGCCACTTTCTCTCCGAACGCATTTTACTAAATATTATGATTTAAGCATATAGTAGAAAGCCTCCAGAAGGTTTTTCAGTGGGTGACCAGATGATAATCTGAGGTTGACACACCACAAAAATGCAGAAAAAAAAGTTCTTTATTTTTATTTGTTTATCTGCTATTCCTTTGGATTATTTTAGCCGATCTAAAATCTTGCCTGCTTATCTTTTTAAAAAGATGCACAAAACAAAAACGCATAATAATGTCAAATAAATAAACACATTCTGAAACTCATTAAAGTTTGTCCAATTCTCCCTTGAGTTCTTGACTAAACTTCAATTCAGTCCGATTCAATAAAAAAAATACTTTAATAATTGTTGTTCTATGTAGTGTTTTATCACGCCACGCCACTAGGTGGAGCCGCTGACAAGAAGTAAATGAGAAACTTTAGGAAGAGTAAGAATAATTACGGCACTGTGGTTCTTCGTTAAGTTCGTGTCTGATGTGCTATGTTAAATATATGCACTGTCTTTTTATTCCACACTTTTACAAAAGTCCCAGAGAAAAATTTAATAATATATTTTATACGTAGCTCAAAATGTGTGAACTGGTAACAAGTAATCAAATCAAGTTTATCCAAGTCAATTTATTACATTTATTAAGTTATCAAGGTAAACAAACGTATATAAAGAAGTTTGATAAACTTAATTTAATTACTTGTGACCAACTAGCCCAGTTTTCTTTAGGTTGGAGCTGCAATCTCCTTTTTAATGCAGCTTAATGTTGACAACCACTATTATCTTTCTGACTGAGAGCAAAATAATAAACAACACAATAAAATGTACTGTTGGCAGTTTCCTTTAATTTCAAAGTCGTTTTTTTTTTGTAGGTGAAATTGGTCTGTGTAATTGTAAGGAAAAAGATAAAAATGTACATTTTTGTTGCAATGTTATCACTGGTATAAGTTCAGATTCAGTGCAAACAGTTGCCTGGGTTAATGAAGTGTCCACTGTCTGCTGCTCTCTTCCTCACAAACACCAGGATATCTGGATGGAGCTCAATGTGCTCAGGATCAAACAGGAAGCTGCAGGCTTGTTGTGTAACGTCACATCAGTGGTGCAAAATTCTTGAGTCATTTTGTTACATTTTGCTTCGAAACACTTTCTCATTTAATGTGGCCTTGGTCAGAAAGTCCACAGGCTTTCTAAATGTGATTTTCTTTTAACTTTTCCTTCTTTTTTTATACTAATTTTCAAACCATTAAATATTAGTCTCCAGACTAATATTTCATAAAGTTGCATAGCTCTCACCTATGAATCATTTGGCAGGAAAAAGGATCTCAACTCAGAAGAACCAAGAAATATAATTTAACACCAAAAAGGAAGTTTCCAAAGAGTTGTACATCGCATGTAAAGATAGTAAAAGATGATGCATCTGACAGGATCCTTGACTTTGCTATACTGCTCCTCTACAGAAGACTTTTTTTTTCTTTTTAGATGTGGGACTTTTCCACTTTAGGAACATTTTCCACAGCATCTGGTTGAGTAAAAACAGATTTTATGGATACAAAGTCACCCCAGAACACAGCCCGGTCAGGGAGATTTTACTTTTGTTATTACTCTCAACCTTTGAGGTGTAGCTTTTTGGGAGAAGAACAGTCGAAGAATAATTTCAGCGTTGTAATTGTCATAGATTTTAGCTTTAGAAGTGAATCCTCCTGTTAAAATAATATTTTAGGGTTTTAAACAAAAGCAACTGCCCAGAAATGTGGATTGATTAACAGGTTTTAACTTTAAAAGAAACAAAGTAGCTGCTGTTGTTGGGTCATCTGACTTTACTTGTTAAATATCTGGTATAGTTAAATATTTCCCTAGAGTTCAAATCCATTTTAATTTTGTTAAAAATACCAAATACTTTTAGTATTTTCTTCCATGAAGAGACATTAAAACCTGCTACAATTTAAAGCTGGAGAGTATGGCTGAAAAACGTATCACTATATAAACGATTCATATCATTTAATATTGATAATTGTCAATTTTGATAATTATTGATTAGTTTTTTGTTTTAAGTACTGGCGGCTTTACCTTTTCTGTTTTATCCTGTTTTCACTCCGGGTTGCTGTTTATTTATTATAAGCACTTATGAGGTGCAGCGGTTAAACCTTAAACTGCTGCTGTGTCAGTAACTCAACAAGTTGTTGCTAGGTAACCAAAGGATGAATGAGTTGCTAGGTAACCAAAAAGTGAGAGAGTTAGTTGATTCCATGAACCTTGCTTTAGTGGCTAACGTCATTCCTCTGCCTACATCTCCCATAATTGTGTGCTGTTCTGGATCAGCATTCAGTAAGTATTCAATATATTGAATATTCTATCAGGTGTATGATCTATTGATATTTGATATTGATATTTGAACCCAGGACCTCCTTCCTGCGAGGCAACAGTGTTAGTAACTGCACCACTTTAATATCTTTCAAATTCAGCATAATATGCTGCTCTATGGTTTTTTCTTTTGGAGGTGTGCAAAAAGGAAACATTGAACAAAGACAAGACAAATTCAAATGTATCAGAAAGTGTTTGACGACAATGTGAGATCATTTGTGAAAAAAGGAAGGCTGAAGATGAACTTTATCCTGCAACATGACAGAAAAATCACCATGTTTCAATATTATGAGATGGAAAGTCTTGTGAACAGCCAAAGTCTGGATCTTTATCACTTGAAACATGACAGAAATTTCTAAAACATCTCGCTACTGCAGCCAAAGAGTGTGGTAAATGTTCCTCAGACCCATTTCAGAGCCTGGTGGAGTTGTCACTGTAATTATTTCAACAGAAGGGCTAACATTAGGTAGCATATACAAACATTTTCCTCAGCTAGAAAGTGCCTTTCTGTTAAAATCCATTTTTAATAAGTGAAACAATGTAAATTTTTGTTGATTAAACACATTAATCACATTATTTTCCAGAGATTAGATTCAGATATGTGAGCATTTCTTGCTAAAATTCACTGGTGTGTCCTGATTTTGGCCCAGACCGTATGAACCCTGATCTTAATACCCTTCAAGTGTGTTTATGTGTGTAACCTGCTGAGCCCAAAGGTACTACTTGTGGCCATAAGCCTTTAAAACATACGTCCCCTCCCTGTTTTTACCCGGGATGCTGCCAAACCAACTACATGATGTCATTTAGGCGAGTGGGAGATTACGGCTCTTTCTCTGGCCTCCCTCCAGTATGACCTCACCAGCCTTTAAAAACCAAAACGTCTTTGTACGTGACTAATGAATTAACCAAACTTTTATGGCAGAGAAGAAGTCCTTAGCCGTCGTCATTTCATAAACCACTTAAAGCAAATGCAAACTTGGAGATGCAGCAGACTGAGGCAGTTCTGTGCCAGCTGTTACTCAGGCAGAGAGGCACTTTTGTTGAGGAGACGGTCCCATCACTCTTTCTTTTATTGCAAATGGAGCGGAGAGGAAGAAAGAGGGTGTGCCTCGGTGACGTCCACGTTGATGAATGGAGAGCAGCAGTGGCCCGGCGCTGCCTTAAATAGGCAACGCTGCTTATTTCTGTGAAGGCTGAGCAAACTGAGCGCAGGATAAACTGCTGTTCCCTTCACAAGCAGAGACTTAAACTCAACTTGAATGTTTGGTGGATTATAGAGCAACAGGAGAGCAGAAACAGGAACAAGAACGAAACGGCTGGAATAATATTTCTGTCAATAGTTTTGAAGGAATACTGAAACAGTGACGGCGGCATGAGTGGGATTTGTTAGAAGCAGGAAATTGCTTTTAATACTTAAAAATGAGATTATATTATTATATGTAGCTCTGGAAAACATTAAGAGACTGAACTGAACCCCACTGAAAACCTCCTGGTTTTTCCACCAAATACTGATTTCTGAACTCTTCCTGAGGTAAAACATCAGTATTGTTGTTTCTAAATGAATATAAGGTTTTTCTTTGCATTATTTGAGGTTTGAAAGCACCGCATTTTTTTCCTTATTTGGAGCATTTATCATTTTCTGGTAAATAAATACTAAATTTTTGCTTAGAATTTCAGACATGTCAGTATTTCATAGAATAAAAAAACAATGTTCATTTACTCAAACATATACCTATAAAGAGTAAAATCACAAAAAGTTAAAGTGGTCTCTTTTTGTCCAGAGCTGTAACTCATATAGCTTCATTTGTTGATTATTAAAGAGCAGCCATTATGCACATTATATTCGTTTGGGTTTCTACTGCTTCTAAAAATAAGAAATTCAAAGAAACAAACACCCAGCTAGTTTATGGAAATGAGGAAATGTTTTTAGTGTCTGGAAAATAAGCCATTTCAAAAACCTCCAGAATTTAATGTTACAAGTCAGCAGCAACTGTGCCGTTGCCTAGCAACCGCAGTGAAACCCAGCCCGTTACCTAGCAACTCAAGTAGAACTAGTCAAACTGCCTGATGTTTTCTGTCAGAAAAAACCTCCAGAAAACATCAGGCAGGATTAAAAATGGTAAGATGAAGTATGTAGTTTTAGGCAAGGGATCAATAAGGATTCATCCACACTTAATCCCAGGTCAAATGGCTAAAATTACGCACACATTAGATTATCATTCCCAGCCTTTTAAAGATCTGTTCACTTGTGGCATCGAGAGAGGAAAAAGGTGAATATTTTCTTTTGTTCTTCTCATCTGCCCAAAGAAAAACCTCCAAGGTGTCATTAATCAACATGAACCGTTTATGTTCCTCCCATATCAGCAGAAGGAACTGCCTCTTTCCTGTTTTGACTCCTGTGAGCCCAGTTGGAACCACAGAAACGTCCAACCTGCACTAGTCTTATCTGAATTTGCGCCAGCCCCTTTGGTTTGGGAGTGTTTGTGTGTTGATAGAGCTCCCCTCATGGCCTTTTGTCCACACATATTTTAGATCTCGGCATGTCTGGCTCTGCTAGCCAAACCCTGACCTTATGTCTGCGTGCTAACACGGCTCTGTGTGCGAGGAAGCATGCGGTGAGTCACTGCTCCTCCTGACGGACACAGTTTGGCTCATGTCATCTGCTAACCAGATTTGGAGGCTCATGAAAGTCCAGGGCAGAAGGTCAGGCGTGGAAACAGGCCCGCCGCCGTGTAAACATGACGTTAGTTGGTGCGGGTTACAGCCTGATGAGGCTACGCTTCATTAGATCCAAGCTAATGAAGCAAAATGTGCTGTTTCTCATCTTTAAAGCCAACAATGGAAACTTTTGTATGTCAGTTGTTCTGCTTTCTGTCTCCATTTAAAAAAAACAAACAAATATATCAGATTTAATCCCAACTATTTACTTCAGATACAATGACTGTTTTGTTAGTTTTTAAGAGAAATTTTGAATAATTTCTGCTCATTTAAAGACAGCAGGTTAACTAAATATCAGCTCAGTAGTCATAAGTTAAACTAAACTAAAAAAATCAACTATTTTTTGCAGATAAACTGAAAATAAATCGGTAATTACGGGTGCTGTCTTCATGTTTGTGGGTAAATGTTCCCCATCCAACCTGAGTCTTTCTATGATTCATCTTTTCTGAAAGCAGTCGATTCATCCTGTCATTTGTTCATGATCTAAACACTCCAGCTAAACATCTCATGTTGGGGGAGTATCTTTATCTTCGGCCTGGGATTTCTCTTTATTTAACACCTGATGCCACTGCTCTGGAATCCAAAATATATCCCCTAATCTGTCCTCCGTCCATATTCTCTAATCCATATCCTAAAAAGGCCCGGAGAGGTGAAGGTTGGATTTGGATGAGGGGTCAGCGGTGGTCTGGGTCACAGCGGGGTATAAATGGGCCTCCATAACACACTGATGCTCACGGTTTGATGCTCTGTGGACCATAAAACTCAACATTTCCCTCCCTTCCTACCTGATTGGAGCCAAACATGACTTTCTACAGGCATTCAGGTAAAAATTAATGAGTTTTTAAACAAAAAATTGGAACTTTATGTTCTTTATTTATTTGTGTTTCCCTAAAAGAGGAGTATGTTCATCTAAAGCCCCATCATCCCAGTTGTTTCTGTGTTTCTACTATATGTTTTATATTTGAAATGTACCTATGTATTATTGTTTTATTCTATTATTTGACTTGCCTTCCAGAGTTGCTATTTTTTACATTTTGTCGTGTTTTCTTTTGTGCACAAAATGAATTCTGATATTTCAAAATATCAGACAAAAGAAATCAGAAAGAATGTGTTTTCTATGTTTATTCTCATTCAGATCAACATTATTATACCAAATTAAAGTTTCCAGCATAGCTGCATTTTTAGATTAGATTTTATTCCCAGCTATTTGTGAGAGCTCATTGTTGAATTTACTCTTGGAAACTACTACTGGGTCTGATTCTAATGAAAAGAGAAAATCTACATAAACAAAAATAATCTGAATTTAAAGATAATCTTAGTTTGGTTGATGTTTAGAAAACATATAAATGTCACAGAGATTACATGTGGCAAAACTTTAAAGTCAAAATATATCTGTTTCTCTTTATTGGAGGGAAATAATTAGTCAGGTTATGAATTAATTGTTTTATTTTTCACTGCAGCATTTTGCATGTTAAATCTATTGTTTACTCGTTTTTACGATGTGGTTTAAACTATTTCTGCCACACAAACGCGCACCGACGCACAAAATTATACAAAACCGTTTTCTAGTCAGCAGGTTCAATCAGTTGACCATAAAACTGGAACATTATTTTTCATTAAATGACCGACATTGATTTATTCCTGACAGGAACAATGTTTTTAATACCTGGAGTTCAGATTAATTTGGATATATTTAAAATACTCTCATAAAATGCAGTAAATAGTTGGTAGCAAATATATTTCACTGAAAATATTTGAAACTAGGGAAGCAAAGCTCTCCAGGTTGTGGCCTTGAGACACTTTAAGACATTTTTATATGGGGTTTAAGTATTTTTTAAATTCCAGTTCTGTCATTTGTTTGAAAAGCTATGTCTGAAAAGCTTCTGTTACTTGAGATTAAAATAAAAAATGTCTCTAGTTACATTCACTCAATTACATTTATTTGATTAACTTTTTAAAATTAGTTTTAGGAGTATTTTTACTGCATTGTACTTTTTACTTTTACTTGAGTAACTTTATTATGAAGTATCTGAGTAAAATTTCTGGATTTTCTGGTGATTTTTTTTTAATCTTGCCTGATTTTATTGTTTTTTGTTGTTTTTTTTGTTGCTTGTAAGAATTATTGTCATTTTCATCCTAAAAATACCAAAATATGACTTGACTTTATGTTTTCGTCGACCTGCCGTTGTAAGTTTTTAAATATTAAACGATTGATCATTTGATCAGTTACTCTGTACTTGATTAGACTTTTTACCAAATACTTTGTACTCGACTCATTTCTTGAACGGCTCCTCTCAACTTTTACTAGAGTAAAAATATGTTGACGTAGTGCTGCTCTTATTTTAATACACGTTTCTGGCTATAAGTGATGAATCTGCCAGAACTGGAACAATATTAAGGAATTACTGACTTACATGAAGCTCTTATATCTTCAGAAAAGTTACTTGTAAATCAATTTCATCTTATTTCAAGTATATCAAGCTATTTGAACCAGAAACTAGACAAAAGTACTTGGTAAGATTTGGTGATTTGCAGTGTATGTGCAAAACATTCAACCATAATAAATGAAGATGCGGCTGGTGAGTTGGTGATGGGTCTGGCTCCGGTCTCTGGTCCCACTGTGACCTTTTCCACTGCAGAGGTCGTCTGTCCACAGGGACACAGTTTTGATAATCCCGTCCTTCCACAGCTGAGGGTGAGTGGATACCATCTCACTCGTTTGTTTGACAGACGGCAGCTGCCACTGTGTTTGCAACAAAGATTAAAGCTGCGCCAACAATAGCTGCTTATCCCCCTGCGGGCCTTTCAACATTTTCCCCACTTTGGGAGGTTCTTTAAATAGATCCGCTGAGCGGCTCGGCTCGGCAGAAGCTTGAGTTGGTTGGACAGGTTGGGTTATTTCTGGGTTCCCTCTCTGCTCGTTATCCCTGCAGCAGCACAGCTGCACATTGCTGCACCAAAACCTCTCCCATCCATCCGTCCGTCCGTCCGTCCGTCCGTTCACACACAACAGAGGGACATGCCGCGCTCCAGGAGGGGGCTGTTTACCACATCCCATTAAAATAGCTTCATAAATATTTGTCTTGTTCCCATGGTTACTAGGACAAAATGTCATCCACCCATTGTTTCCTGCTCGGTTCCTGTTATTGCTATCAGATCGAAACATCTGCGGCTGCAGGTAGCTATCAGCTGAGGGAGAGATCGATCAGCCTTCTGGAAATCAGAATGAAGAATAAGCCGAGTTGTTTACCGAGTTCAGAGGAGGCCAACAGATAAAGATTAACGCAGCACAAGAAGCCGTCCGTGTGAGCCGGTTTACCTCATTCGCACCTCTGTCATCAGTTTGGTATGCCGCCGCAAGCGAACACATGGTCCTCGTTTCGCCTCAACTCCCGGTTTCACTTCAGGAAATTATTCTGATAACTCAGAGACTTGGTCAGTACTTACATCTACTCAGTTACTTTTACCTGAGTAACTTTTTAAAATTACATTTAGGGGTATTTTTTTTACTGTGCTGTAGTTTTTACTTTTACTTGAGTAACTTTATTATGAAGTATTTCTACTCTTACTTGAGTAAAATATCTGGATTTTCTACCCACTGAATAAAAATTAAACATGTTTTGACCAGAAATTCACCATAAAAGTTTTATTAGTTTTTTTATTGAAAGAAACTGATTTGCCTGATTTTATTATTTTTATTTATATGAATTATTGTAATTTTTGTCCTGAAAATACCAAAATTTCCACTTAACTCCATATTTTGTTCCATCTGACGATGTAATTTTTAGATATTAAATGGTTAATGTTTTGATCAGTTACTTTTTTTAATTTCTTGGGCGGCTGCTTTTTACTTTTACTTGAATGTTGAAGTATGTTGAAGTAATGCTACTTTAACTAGAGTACAATTTGTGGTTTGGTAAAGTATTAATATCCTTTAATGCTGCAGCTACAAACCTTGATGTATTTAATTAGGCTTGTATCAGACAGACCAACACAAATAGAAGCATAATTATTAAAGAGAATAAAAGCTTCTTTTTGGACATAATTGCGCCCCCTGCATTTTGATTTAACCCTTCACTGACTTTGCTTCAGGTCCCAGGAGTTACCTCACCTCCACCATGACTGATCGCTTCGACTGCTACTACTGTCGCGACAACCTGCACGGTAAGAAGTACGTGAAGAAGGATGAGAAGCACGTTTGCACCAAGTGCTTCGACAAACTCTGCGCCAACACCTGTGCAGAGTGCCGACGCCCAATCGGAGCCGACTCAAAGGTAAGAAACGACAGATTTTACATGATCAATTAAAATAAAATAGAGCAAAAAGAATAAAACTTACTGAGAACTGTGGAGTATTTTTGCTTGCTCTGATCAAACAAACTAAAGCTCAAAGTGGATGAAACTAAATACTGGGAAATCCTGGTGGCTGACGTTCATTTTCCTAAACGTACCACCATGAAAAAAATCAATTCAATCAATAATTGTGATCAGAATGGCCAAGTCAAAGTACAGGCTTAAGAAGGCTGGTTGTCCTGGATTTTACTCACAGGAATCCCAGGAAAGGCGAGCAAATACTTCTGGAAAACCATCAAATTATCGTCTATTTCACAAATATGCTCTGTCACATACACTGAAACACTATTAAATTAAAACTAACTTTTCAGCAAGACATCGGAGTTTGTTTTAAGTCAATGGTTCCTTAATATTTATGAAAAAGTGCATGTTCCACAGATGGAAGATTATTTCATTCATAGGAAGATTTTTTTTTCCCCATATAAGCTCCTATATGTTGCTAAAAGATACGTTTTATCTCAGTACACTTAAAATAAGACAAAACTAACTGGCAAGTAACTTTTTAGCAGGATATAGAAGCTTGTTTTGAATAAAAAGTTCCTGATTTTAATATTGACACACAACAAAATGTAATTAGACTTTATGTTGTTTTTATGACTTTTTATTTTTGTGTTTTACTGACATAAACCTGATTGATAATGTTGATGGAAACTTACTAGATCCACTGGCAAATTGTTAATTTTTCATCAATATTAGGGAATTATTTACTTAAAACAAGCTCCTATATGGTGCATGTTAGTTTTGTCTTAATTCAAGTGTACTGAGATATTTGCACCATAGAAACTAGACCAAAAATACTTGGTAACGCGCTGTGTTTTTGCAGTGTAAAAGTTTGATGATATCTGCAGGATGCTTTCTAAACTTACACCTCTTTGTGTTTGTTTAGGAGCTGCACCATAAGAACCGCTACTGGCATGAGGATTGTTTCCGGTGCGCTAAATGCTACAAGCCGCTGGCTAACGAGCCGTTTAGCGCCCGAGACGATGGCAAGATCATGTGTGGGAAGTGCGGCTCCAGGGAGGACGGCAACCGCTGCCAGGGCTGCTACAAGGTGGTGATGCCAGGTGGGTCAGTTTAAACCAGATCTTTGGGCAAAGGAAGTTAATTCCAATTTCTATTCTTGAATCTATAAAAAACAGACATTAAAAAAAGTAGTTGGTGTATGAATACTTTAAACACAAGAAATGAAACCTTGTCTTGGATCAACTGAAGGAGGAGGATGCAATGGGGTATTAGGGCCATTATAGAGACAAGAAAACAAAACGGAGGAAAAATTCAAACATTTTGAGATTAATCTCAGAAGTTTTGTAGAAATTTTTCTTTTTAATTTCTGAAATTGAAAAGTTGAATATCTGCTAGAAAAAAATTCTTACATTTTTAGACTAATATCAGAAATTTTGTAACTTTATTTTTGGAAGTTTCAGAGTTTGAAAAGTTGAAAATCTGCTCGAATAAAATTCAGAAAATTTGAGCTTAATCTCATAGAAAAAAGGAAAGTCAAACATTTGCTGGAAAAAAAAAATCTTAAAAATTCTCTAGAAAAAATAAATAAATAAAAAATTTCCAGTCAAAATTTTTTAAGTAAATTTTTGATTGATTAAGCTCAGAAATTTCCAAGATTTTCTCTAGAAAATTTCTCAGACTAACCTAAAAATTGAATAATTTTTTGATGAAAATTTACTCATTTTTTCCCTTCTATCAACTCTGACCTCTGGGTCTTTGCTGACTTTAATGTGACATTTAGGTACATTTCATCTGCTGCAGATCTTCTTTGCCCAAGCCTCACATTTCATCTTTTGTCTCCTAATTATTTTAGTTTTAATTTTATTTCAGGCTGTAACCAGTATATAGTCATGTTCAAATACATGAAGTGAACAGAATGAGTCCAAAAACAGAAAACAGGCATCATCCAGAAAAACATTATAAAAACGCAGGTTCTTTAAACGCACTACATAAAGTCTGAGCAGTCGCTGTTTTGTGCTTCAGGCTCGCAGAACGTGGAGTATAAGAACAAGGTGTGGCATGACGAATGCTTCACCTGCTTCGAGTGCAAGCAGCCAATCCGCACGCAGAGCTTCCTGGCCAGAGGCGATGACATCTACTGCGCTCCGTGCCACGAGAAGAAGTTTGCCAAGAAATGCTTCAAGTGCAAGCAGGTATGAAGCCAGGTTGTTGTTGAGGCTTTCGGAGCTCAGCCTTGTGACCAGCATGCTGCTCTTACAGCCCATCACCTCTGGAGGGATCAGCTACCAGGACCAGCCCTGGCACTCGGAGTGCTTTGTGTGCGAGACGTGCCGTAAACCTCTGGCAGGAACGCGCTTCACCTCCCATGAGGATCACGTTTACTGCGTGGACTGCTACAAGACCGACGTGGCCAAGAAGTGCCATGGCTGCAAGAACCCAATCACAGGTCGGACCGGAGTCTAATGTTTGGTCTTTATTTAAAAAAAATAAATAAATAGAGACTGGGTTTGAACCGAATCTAACCCTGATTTTAATTGAGAAAGTTTGCCAGCAGAAGATTAATAATAATTTACTGCATCTTTTCACAGTATTCCACTTTGTTTTAAAGAATAAATTACATTTGTGTATTTTGGACAACTTCATCTGCTTTTTAAATACTTAAAATCTTAAATCATGTTGTTCTGTAGGTTGTTTCAGTCCAAAAACCCCCTGAGACAAACTTAAAACAAAATATTAACAAAATAGAGAATCCCCGAGAAAGTTTTCCTAATTCATTCTGTTTTGGTATTTTTATTCATTAAATGCTCTCTGTGCAAACTAAAACTTTACTTTGAAATTTCCTTTAATTCAAACCAACACGATCACATTTAATACGTTAGAAAATCAAAAGTAGGAGAGTTTTCTATGTTATAATGTAAAAATTGACAGTTTCTTTAGTCAGGCTGGTAAAATATTAGGAAAAATATACCATTATTCATTTTTGTCTTTTTCCATTGCAACAATTAAAACTTGAGCCAGATGTCAGAAATAAGGGCAGTAAAATCACTAAATAAAGTCTAAATACATGGAGGTATTAATCTATCTCACCATATGCTGCTCTTATTGCACCTTTTCACACATTTATATTGAGAAACTGTTTGCAATTAACTCTAAATTCTCATTATTTTTAAGATAAAGTAAATCACTAGGATACTGAAATAATTCAAGAAATAGATAATTTATTTTTTTTAGCAGAACCTACAGTAAAAAAGCTCCAAATATTGTAAATATTGGGATTTAAATTTCTCCATTAAGGCTTAAAAAGAAGCATTAATGTCTGCTTTAAGATCCCAACCCAGATGTGTTAATTTCGACAGCGTTGGTGTTTATTTTTCCCGTAAACTGAAGTTGCCCACGTCTGCTCTCCAGGGTTCGGCCACGGCACCAACGTGGTGAACTACGAGGGATTCTCCTGGCACGAGTATTGCTTCACCTGCAAGAAATGCTCCCTGTCCCTCGCCAACAAGCGCTTCGTCATCAACGCAGAGCAGATTTACTGCCCCGACTGCGCCAAGAAGCTGTAAACAGAAGACTTTTGATTCACGAGGAAACTGATTTGTATGGAAGACAATTAGGGCCACCAAAAAAAATTACTTTTTTTCCTCATAATTCTGTTTCAAAATTTAAATATCCAAACATTTGTGTCAACTATGTTAGCATATAAAAATATTCTTGTTATAAAGTTTGTAAATCTGCACTTTATCCACACTGAAAGCCTGTCTCAAATTTCTTTGATAGATTTTAATTTTAAGACTAGAATTGCAAAGACAATTCGAACATTTCTAACAAATTTTCAACTTTTAGAGCGCAAGAAATTTCCCGTTTTTTTTTCCTAAAACATTTCTGAGATTCTGAAAGTCAGAATTTCTGAGGAAAATGTTTTTTAAAAAGTCAGAATAATGTTTTTAGTGGCCCTAATCCTCTTCTGCAGCTTTGAGTTCAGTTTGTGACTCAAACTGAATTATTTCAGAAATAGGATGCATGCAGTTGTATTTTTTTTTGGCGAATCAAGATGAGACTCGAGGTTTCTGCAATCTGCTTTTGCACTAAAGTTTCCGATCTTCAGCAATGCAACATGTCTCAGTTTCTGGAGTTCGTCTCCAATATGGCAGCAGAATTTACAAAGTGGGATTATAATCTGACGTTTTTAGGGATTATCTCTTGCCTTGTGTTTCTAACGTAACTGTAGTGCCTTAAAGGAATCATTTCTGGATGAGATGCTTTTATCCTGCCAGTTGCTGCTCAAGCATAACAGCTTTGATTAATAATATGTTACATGTTAGGATTTTTGGCCTTGTGATCCATGCAGAATAATCTGACGAGGTATTAGGGCCACTGTGGATAAAAAAGGTGCATTTCTACCAAAAACTTAGAAATTTTCAGATTAATCTCAAAATTGGGATTTCTAAAATGTATGAATTTTCTAGAAAAAAGTTGAAATTTCTGAGTTTCAAAAGTAAAAAAAAAAAAAAAAAAAGACATTTGAAATTGAAAATCTCCAAAAGTTGAAAATTTGCCTTTTGAAGCATTTCCAAGTGTTTTCCTAGAAAGTTTCAGTCTCAACATTTTACTCTTTTCTAGCAAAGAAATTGCCAAGTTTTTTTTTTGTAGAAAATTTCTTTCTAAATTTCATTTTTTTTCTTGTAAATTTTCAACATTTGGAGCTCAGAAATCTCCAAGTTTCTTCTCTAGAAAATTTGGGATTAATCTAAAAATTGCCAAGTTTTTTTCTAGCAAATTTTTGACTTTTGGAGCTCAATAAATTTCTGGGGTTTTTTCTCTAGAAAACTTCTGAGATTACTAAAAATTTTTTGAAGGTTTTTGGCAAAAATGTACTCCCCCCATGTATAATAGCCCTAATGCACCATAATAAACCTACTGCGTAGCTAAAACTTGAAGCTTAAAGGAAACAAATAAAAGGATGTATGGAGCTCGTTTGTCTTTTCTTTGGCACAAGAAACAGAATCGCAACGGAAATATTTTCATTTAGACTTTATTGTTTTAACAGTCTGTATCATATCTGTTCTCTTTAGATATATTTACAGTACAGATTTTATTTGCAAACAAGGGCAAATCCTCCAGAGAAATATTTATATTCACAGAGTCGCCCTGGGTGGGTGGACTGATTGTCGAGGCCGAGGTAAAGACACCGTCAACTGTGAGATAAAAACAGTACATCTCAAAAACTAAGGCACCTTTCTATTCTATCAAACATTATATTGAAGACAGAGAGCTTTAAGTTTAGTATTTAGGAGTCCAGAAGAACCGGAAAAAAAAAAAAAAAAATACCTGCGACTACAAACAGGATCTGTCTTTGATGGGGAAGTGGATGGAGTAAAACGAAGAAATGTCAAAACATCGCAGCGTCCCAGTAACGAGTCGTCTGACAGGGCGGAGCGTTTTCCCAAAGACTTCATGAAATGAAAGCTGGAAGCGAGCGGCTCTTAGAGATTTGGTGAGCGAGTGATGAAGGACGGCTCTGTAACATTCACTGAGCTCATTAATCAAAGCTCAAATAATTTAAACCCAGAATGTTTTCATGCACAAAGAGAACAAGGCAAACATCAAGGTCCCCAAACCTCCAGTCTGGATTATTCAAGCAAAGGGAATATAACGTTTCATTTCATGAAAAAAGGAAGGAAAACATGGAAAAGTCGAGTCTGACCAACATTATTTAGTTTGGTGAAAATGCTCCTCTTTAGTACAGTGACAGCTGAAACCTGAGCTGATGTGCCACATCTGTATATAAAACAACTCAGGTCAGAGGTCAAACAAGTTGCTAAAATGGCCCAAAGACGTTTTAGACGGATCTAAAACGGAGATCAACATTAAAACTGCACAGTGGATTAGAGGATTTTCTAACGCAAACGAGCCAAGCTGAGCTAAACCAATCACAGCGCACCACTCAAGCTATAACAGTAACCAATAAGAAAACCCCAATAAACCACAACCTGAGCCGCCTCCTTCCTAAACATGGCTTTACTCGCCTAATACTGATTATATACAGAACATAATAACACTTGCATATAAACAATCCGCCACTTTCTACTCTACCAACGGAGCTGAAATGCATTTTACCAGAAGTAGCAGCAGGTGAGAGAAGGTGAAACTGAGGAAGAAGAGATACCTTGGATTTTTTTATGTTTAGTTTTTATCAGTAATTCACTCCACATAAAAAAACAAAACAAAAAAACAACAGATGCAGTCACATAACTTCAAAAAATCCAAACTATCCCTTTAACAAACTTTGTTGCAGCTGGATGCAAAGATAAAGATAGGAGACTAAAATCAGGCCCGTTAGTGATGTTAGTAAACATTAGTTCTACGCAGAAACACTCAAAATATTTCACCTTTGTGGTTACGACGCCCCCTAGTGGCTGGAAAAGAGAAAACAAGACAGTGTGAGAAAGAGGAGAGAACAAACCCAGATCTATCCCGTGTTTGAGTCACGTCGCCGAACTGTGAGTGCATGAGCTTCATAATAATTATGCATTTTAGCACTTGGAGAGAAAAAAATCCAAAGCTGGGAAATAAAAATAAAAGGTAAGGCCATACATGTAGCTGGGTGCTGCAAAAAGCAGCCGGTCAAGTAAATTTAGAGGAACCACATGCAGAACGAAGCTTTCCACCCGAACCCAGGCAGGAATAACAATGATTATTAACATTTCTGTAGATATTTATCATATAATTCACACGGCCTGACTTTCATGTGTCATGGAATATTCTCATACAAGAGAGAAAAAAAGACTAAACATAATAATTACAATAATAAAGCAAAAAAAAAAAATGTAATAAATTATAAGAACGCACCCCTAACAAAAAGAAAATATAAAAGTTTTTGACACAAAATTGAATTGAAACTAAACACACGAGGAAGAGGAAAGACGAGGAGCATGAAACATTTCCCTGAAGCGTGGCGTTTTATAATATTTTAATTCAATCCGTTTCCTCGTTGCAACGTGGGATGCAACTGCAGCACTTGGGGTGGTCTTTCCGTCTCGTCTTGTGCGCCTCCCGCAGGAAGAGGTGGGAACTGTTTGGAACGGCCGGAAGATTCTTTCAGGGAAGTTTGGAGTGCAACACAAAGAGGCTTCTCCGCGACGGCCCGCAGCATCACATTTCTGCCGGGACGAAACGAGAGAAGAGTTTCAGCCTGCGGGGAGATTAGGCCGAGTCAGCGTTGGTAACTGGGCGAGACGTGAAGCCTCACCTGACATGGCTTCTATGGGCTGACTGGAGGAGTGCAGGGTGCTGATGGGGGTTCCCTTCTCCTCAAAGGCCACCCTGGTCCCATCGGAGCTCCCGTCGCAGTGGATCAAAACCTGGTTGCGGTCCTCGGACTCGATGAGAGGCCGGGCCTTGGAGTGGACGTTGGTGTCGATGAGCTCCTCGAAGCTCCACTGGTTGGACTTCCCGTTGAGGCTGGACACCAAGCCGTCTTTGGTGGAGTCCTCCTCGTTCAGGAACTCTGAGCCCTCGACGAGGCGGCTCGTAGGAACCGGACTGGAGTCGGAGAAAGACGTTAACGGCATCCGAGACTCCTGCAAACCTTTCCAAACTATCCAGCTCCAAGTTCACTTCTGACCCGGATTTAACACGGTTTGCCCCAGAAAACCTGCTGAACCCGGAGCTACGGGGGCCAGGTCCATGTGTTTGAGTTAAAAAATGTTTAAAGTTATCAAGAAATCTGAAAATAAAAGCTGCTACATGTTTTACTGGACCAAGTATTCTAGTTTCTAAAGAAAATGTCCTAGTCGGCTCGAAATAAGATAAATCTAATTTACAAGTAGGAGCTTATTTTAAGTCAACGATTCCTTAATTTTTATTATATCACTTATAACAACATTTTTATGTTTTTTTCCCATGTTACAAGTTAAATAATCTGCCAGTGGAGCAAGAACGTTTTCATCAATGTTAAGGAATTATTGACTGAAAACAAGCTCTGGTTAAATTATTTTGTCTTATTTCAACTGTCCTAAAATACGTGAACTAGAGACCAGACCAAAATTATTTGGTAAGATTTGGTGTTCAGTGTAATTATGAGTTATTATAAGACATTAACACCTAAACAACAGATGTAAAGTCTTACAAAAGGCAAACGTAAAAAAAGCATGCAACTAAAATGTTTTGACTTGTCACCTGGTGTAGACTGTTAAAAACAGGAAGTGGTTACAGATTCTGGTGAGTTAAAAAAAGACACCTGGCCTCCGTTTCACACTGTGTTCACACACTGAATGTGCTCTTTAACCCAGTTATCACTGTTAATAATAAAAACAATGCTCAGCCTGGTGGGAGGGCAAGTAAAGCCTGGTGGCCCGCCAGGCTGATAATGCATTGTTTAAATAATTTATGTTCAGATGCAGAAAAACTTGTTGAAAAACAGATTCACAGACTGATGGACTTAAAACAAATCTATAGATCTGGATGAAACTTAAATTCCATGATTTTCATAAATTTTTCATCAGCAGGAATGAAGGCTGAGAATCAGACGAACTGCGATGAATCGATTATTAAAATAATTGTCAATCGATTAATCGCGAAATGGAGAATATAGATTTAAAAGAAGTTGAAAGCCATAACTGTATAAAATATCTATTATTTTAGAATATTTTTTACAAACCACAGCTGAATTAGATGTCAGAGGATCAACGTGAATGTTTTCTGTTTTATGCATCAATCTGCAGAAACTAAAACGAGGAGAAATCATTTTAATTCCCACCTTCCTGCCTGCGTGTCGTCAGCGGTCGGCCCGTTGGTGTTCTCCTTGTCTTCAGTCTCTGGATTTCCGTTCAAGCCGCCATCTTGTTTAACCCCAACATCGCCAGCGGACAGAAAGTCCTGGTCGTCGTCCACAGAAATGTCGTCTGTTTGAGGAAGGAATGGTTCGGTACACGACTCACTTTCACCCACAGTTACATATAAAAATATGTTTGGCTGTGAAAATGGAGCCAGACTTGCCTTTGGTTTCGCCTTTCATCTCATCCAGGCCTTCATCTCCATTCTCCTGGGAATATTTATCGTCGTCTCTCTGAATCAGAAATAATCGAGACGTCATTGAACTCTGATCAGCAGCTGATCAAACATGTTAAGAAAGTCACAGTGTGAACTGATGGAAAGTTCACCTTTGAGTCGGTTTGGTCCCCTTTTCTAGTTCTCCTCATTATTTCATCAATTCTCTGAAAATAAAAGACAAAAATGACTAAAAAACAATTTTTACCCACCAATGTTTTCAATAGACAAGGTGGGAAATTTCAGACTTTTCCAGATTTCTCAGTACTTAAACTCTTTTTATATATTTTAAAATATAAAACACTAAAGTATTGAAGCTGATTAAATCAGAGGATGGATGGAGAAAAAGACAGAAAGGAATAAAAAATACGAGAAAGACAAATAAATGAAGCAAAGAGAGGAAGACCTAAAGAAGGAGCAACGCAAGGAAATGGAGAGATGAGGAAAAAAAGAAAAACAGAAAGGGACGAAGGACGAGGAAACAGCGAAAACAGGGCGAAAACCCTCATTTCTCCTCCTCTCCTACCTTCTTCCTCTCCATTCGCTCCTGCTGGTTCTGCTGCATGATGCGGTCTCGCTCCTGCCGGACTCGCTCGGCCTCCTCCAGGGCTTTGGCCTCGGCCTCCTCTCGTTCCTTCTGGAGCTGCGCCTGCCTCACTGCTTCTTCTTCTTCCAGTCTCTTTCTTTCTTCCTCTGCTAGGCGGGCTTCCTCTTCTTCTTTTACTTTCCTCTCTTCGGCCAACCTCTTCTCCTCCTCCAGGCGTTTCAGTCGAGCCTCTTCGGCTAAACGCTCCTCTTCCTCTTTTCTCTGCCTAGAGAAGCAAACAGAGGTTTTTAGTTGAGAACATATTAATACATCGAAACAGATTACACCAAGTAGTGATGTATAGCTTCACTGCAGCAGTAATATCACCTCTCCTCTTCCTCCTTCTGTATCCTCAGCTGCTCCTCTCGCTCCTTCTGCTCCCTCATCAGCCTTCGGTTCTCCGCCAGGATCTTCGCCGCCTCGGCAGCCGAGTTTGTGCCGGTCGGCTTTGAGTCTGACAAGAAAAATGTCAGTAAGTTTATAATCACTTGTCATTATGACAACTTTTTTCCAAAAGACAGATGTCAGAGAAGAGCCTCACTGATGGCTAAAGATGGCCTGGTACAGAATTGGACCTTTTGTTTTTCCAGTTTTTTTAAATGATGGACAAATCCGAAGGTAATTTAGACGGATTATAATTCACAACCCTGACTATTTGGTGCAGTACTTCATGGAGGAAACTCAGTCAGTCGATAAAAAATCTCTCCTGATTATCATCTGTGACACTGAACTAAAACCCTGTTTCTGATCAGAAGCTGCATAAGACTGAAGTTGACCTTTTTAACTGAACGTTAAAGTTCAATGTTGGCAGCATTATGCTGTGGGGATTGTTTTCATCCGGAGATGGAACTAAATCAGGACAAATAAATAAAATAAATGCTACAAGGTGCAGCACATTACCTGCTTTGGTTTAGATTAACACACATTCATCTTAGAATGGCCTAGTCAAAGACCAGATTAAATCCAGTTCGAAGTTTTGCACGGGACTTTAAAACTTATGTTCACAGATGCGCTCCATCCAATCTGACTGAGATTGGATGGAGGATTTCTAGAGAGGAAAACAAATGCACTGCTCTGAGTTTTACTTTGTAGAAAATGTGTTTATAATTTTCCCTTCCACTTAAATATTCAAAACTTTCTGCTGATCTGAGCTAAAATCTCAGTTCAATAACTGCAACTTGCAGTTTTAAGGTATGAATACTTTTGCAAGGAAGAGAATTTCTTAGCAATTACAATATAGAGTGCACATGGCTGACGGTTGATTTAAAGTGGCATTATTCACTTTATTTTCCTTTTATAAACTGCTGCATACAAAAATTTAATTTTTACCCATACAGAGGTTTGTGTTCAGGTACTAGCACCGAATAATTTGAATCTGCTAATTCATCCTGCAGTACCCCATTCTGTCCAGAGGGTGGCAGAAGCAACATCAAGCAGAACAGAAACAGGAAGTAACTCCAGCTGGAACATAACGAGTCTCCTGCTCCAAAGGGATTTTATGCTGGAAAAAGCTGCTGCCACGTCGATGTGCAACAAACAAAAGATTTTTAGGATTGTTTGGAAATTTAGAAAGATTTCACACCCTGCTAAAACTTTGCTCAATTTCAAAAATGCAGAGAAGAACCGTGCATTTCGTTCTGCTACTGTTTACAGACCATTAATTTGGTGTAAACTGAACAAGTACATGGACAATAGCAGAGGATTAGCAAGATATTTTACTTGCAAAGATTAAAGGAAACTTGGTCATTTGGAAGAAAACGATTAGAACAAACCTGCCACAGCATCAAACTAGAGAACAAAAGTCTGAATGTAAACGTAACGTAACGTAACAAAGAGCTGCTGTGAAATTTACCCTCTTTATATGGGAAGACAACACTGTCAACATTTCTGGATGCACCAGAGCAAACATCCTTGTTGCTTTACTATTAATCAGTTTGTGCAAATAGAGAACCAGTCAGCTGACTAATGAAGTTATGTTGCATTATATTATAATTTACAGTTTTGCAATCAATATTCTTATAATTAACAGTAATCGGATCTGCTGGGCTTACTTTGAGAACTTTTTATTAACGGCCTTTAAAAGTGTTTCAATTTGAGTTATAATTGAATCTTAGTTGGACTTTATGGTGGGATTGTACTAAAATAATTTGAACTGAATATATTGGATAATAT
>NW_015112775.1:532062-547652 GCF_001443285.1 Poecilia latipinna | reverse complement strand
CTCTTTATAGGTAAAGAGTCTTTTATTTTATGAACTACTGACAACATGTCTCTGAGACTCCAAGCAAAACTGTAGTATTTCTTTGCAGAAAATGAGAAACGGTCAAAATAAAAAAGATGCAGCGCTTTCAGACCTTAAATAATGCAAAGAAAACAGGTTCATATTTACGTAGAAACAACTTATTTCAACTCTGGAAGAGTTCAGGAATCAATATTTGGTGGAAAAACCAGGAAGTTCTGTTCATTTTGACCAGAACTGAATGTTTTTAGCTGCAGATGGATCCTTACAAATAATAAAGAACAGACTAAAGGAATGCTACGTTACTGCATTTTAGGCAATAAAATGTTTTAAAACTGAATCTAATTGTTTATTTGCTTCTTTTAATGTTTTTGTCATATTGTATTAAATAAGCTTAAAAAAATAAATCTTAGAATGTTTTTTTTTTCTTTTCTGACAGAATAATGGAATACTAAAATAATCTGTAGTTGCAGTCCTAATCTGTAAACCAACTGAATGTTTCGCAGCTCACCGTCTTTGTCTTTGGTCTTGCTGGCCTCAGCAGCCTGGGGAGCCACAGGCTGAACAGGACCCAGGTCCTTGGACTTGGAGTCCCTCTTGCGCAGCGTTGGCGGCCCAGTTGGAGTGAGAGATGGTTTCTGGATGGGTGGGGGTTTGGCTGATGCTGGCTGAGGAGACGGGGGGCGCTGCTTCATCGCAGACGGCGAAGGCGGGCGCGTCTTGGGACTTTGCCTGTATGAGAAAAAGGTTACATTTTAATTTAAAGTCAAATCAAAAGAAGTGAGTGGGCGTGTGTAAAGTCTTACTTGGATGCTGACGGGGACGGGGTTCTCTTTGGAGTTGGGCTAGGCGCTGGAGACGGTGAGCGGTGGCGTCCCATGGAGGTGGACGGTGAGGCGGGACGTTGGCCCCTGGGTGATGCTAATTGTTTGTCTTTCTGTAGGGAAAAAAAGGACAAATTTGACTGATTTAAAAGAAAATATCTGAAGAAACCTTCATTTTAAAACAACTGAACAACAAATGCCTCGTCTTATTTGACGTTTCAAATAGTCTGTGTTGATCTGAATATCTGCAGGAGTTTGGTTTCATGTGACGACCTAAAGCAGGTTCTCATAAGAACATGGATGCGATTAATCATTTGGAGCCAATGGCTTGAAGTGTACAGTGTCTTTGTCTCCTCTGGAGTCACATGGGTGACCTTGCTGTCATCATGTTTACAGCTCTAAATAAAGCATTTGCACATTAAAAGTTAATGAAACGACATCCTAGAAGCCTGTGTGGTTTCTCACCCAGGGAATCAGCTCCTTTTGAGCCCTGAAACAAAGCACATTTTCTCCTAAAGCCCTCACCACCGGATTACTGTTTTCGGTATTTAGGTGCACATGCAACAAGTCCAGTTTAAAGTCAATTGTTCTGATAATTCACGGGATAAAAAAATGGCACATTAAAGCCTTTTTAATGCATTATTAGAGATACAACGCAAAAATAAAGTAATTCAATCCCCTTTTTGCAGTGCAGTAACATAGCATTCCTTTAGTGATACCAAAGCTCAGCTCTGTCTGCTCGACTTGACTTCGATATAAAATAAAAAGGCAGTCAACTTGAAATAAAAAATGATTTTTGCAGTTGTTTTTTTATATTTTTTTAATCTTAAATGCAAAGTGAGTATAATGAACAGAGACTCCCTTTTGAGTCTCTGTTCTCTAGCTAATGATTAATCGACTCAATAATCAACTCATGGCGATTAATAGGCCTGTCATGATAGCAAATTTTGCTGGACAATAAATTATTCCAGAAGTTATTGCGATAACCGATAATGTTGTTTTGAGTAATATCGTGGTAATGGCATAATAATGCAAAGATCAATAAACTTCAAATTGTAAACATTTAACACCGGAAGTGCAAGACGTTTTAAAGATCCAAAACATCAGAAACAACAAATAAAATGAAACTTTTCTCATCCAGTTTTTGGTAGAAAGAAGAAATCAAGCAGATGGAAATTACTGAGTTTGTCTTAATTTATCATGTAATTGATCTATTGTTTATTGTGTCAGACCAAATTGTAGGCCGCAATTTTTCAAAGGCCTAATTTTCCTTTCTAATCACACAGAAGAGTTTCAGTGCTGTCATACTTTAATTTAGATCATATCTTACTAATATAAGTGGAGCAGAAGGACAGAAAACGATGAAGTAAAAAAAAAAAGTCAAGTGCTTCCTAAATTAGCCTCCGTGACCAGGGTGGGGTCGGTCTGCTTTGCATGGCTTGACCCGAGCATAATTGGGCCACTGTGGATCCCTTTGTTTCATACAACAACAATGAAGTCCTTCACCACCACAGAGGAGGACGAGAACGGGCAGATTACTCTGCAGAGCCGGGCACCGAGGCCACCAAGCTAGAACAGAGAGGTGGACTTTGTGTGCAGGAGTAGGAAACTATTCCTCTGGAGGATAAACAAATGCAGCATCAGGTGACCAGGCATGTTCAAAGCACAGCAGGGGCAGCATTTTCCTACGGTTAGCATAATACTTTGACAGGCAAATGTAAATATGTGCATATAAATCAGACCATGTCAGGCCATTTTCCCACCAGTTTAAAGCCCTTTTATTGTTGGAGCATGAATTTTGTATCGTTATTTTAAAATGCTTGGGAGACAAACTAAAAGCATCAAATTTTCACCTTGGTTACTAAGGTTACAACTAGAAAACTATCAAGTTTGTGAACCAGAAAGAATCATTTAAAATGTTAACTCCACCAGAAGATGTCACAATAAAGCATTCCAGAAGTTATTGTGATAAACTATAACATTGTTTACAATCATTTTGAAGTAATTCTTCAAAAATGGTAACACATTCGTAAAGATCAACAATGAACATTTAATACAGGAACTGGAAGACATTTTAAATATCCAAAATAAATAAACAAAAAAATAAATTATAAAGTCTCTGCAAACAAAACTGTCCTTAATAGAAAAGGCACGTTGAGACAAAAGCACCAAACTGAAAACTTTTGCCATTCAGTTTTAGTAGAAAGAGGAAAAATGGGAAATCATGAAAATAAAAATGATTGAGCTCCTTCTAACATAACATGCAATTAATTAATTCATTGTGCCAGGCCTAGCTGATATTAACATTTTACTGATATTTCCAATAGCATTCAGCCTCTAGATGCATTCTGATGGTTATTCAGACTTCTTCCTCAATGAGTCACTCAGTAATTTGAATACAGTTCAGATCAGACCCGACAACCAAGTAATCCTGGCTAACCTACTGACACAGGTGCAGCTTAATTCAATAAATAAGATGTAATAAGCTGCATTTTTTACTGCAGAATGAAGAGATCTCTCACCAGGGATGTGTCGAGGGCTTCGCTGGCTGATTTTGATGTAGTCATGCCGCTCTTCTGTCGGTCGATGCTGCGGCTGCGCAAGGGGCCGCGCGCCGGGTTCATGGGGCTGGGGGAGGCTGAACGAGGACACAGGTGACACTCTGGTAAAGGACACAGTCATCGCAGGGCCAGGGGAGCACAACCAATGGGAGGCAGGAGTGAGAAGCGACCGAGTTGGGCAGCAAAGCAGCAAAAAGAGTGAAGAGAGTTGATGGAGAAGAGAGGGAGATTTGGGGAGAGGCAGATGATGGTTGGAGAGAAATGTGGGAAGAGTGGTTTGTGAGGGAACAAAAGCACACAAAGAGCAATTTGTTAGATGTAGCACTTAAGCAGGCTCTAGGTTGATTTCTACATTTTGGGAGATAGGATGAGCGAGGAGGAACAATCTGAGCAAAGTCCCAAACACACACTGCATCCACCAAAGCTTCGGCACACAACGTAAATATATAAACAGGAAGCACGTCATAACACAAAGAACACGAAACCTAACAACACTGAAAACACACAACGTCTTTAAAAAACACGTCTAAGTTTTAACTTTGTCTTGTAATCACAATCTTTCACCGTTAAAGGCAAGAATGACTGAATTAAAAATATATCTAAACTTGGGATTTTGACCATTTTCCCAAGTTAAACCACAAACTTGGGAAAAGGCGTGAGCCCGCACATGATTTCACATGTTGATAACGTTAAATGTTAATACCACTGTTTAACTAAATCACACTGAAATTAAATACTTACACATGCATATGAGCAAATTTAGTACATGCTGTTGTTGATCTGTTCATATATAGAAGACTGTGGAAGGTCTTAGCTTTGATGCATTTAATGACTTTAGGGAAAAAAGGGGTTTTCAATGTTTGAACAATCTGATTTAAGCCATTCGGGAAAAATTGGCCAATTGAGATGTCTGACTACTGACTGGTGCAGCTCACTCCACAGGTTTCCAGTTATTCCTAGTGTTGCTCAAATAACACCTACCTTTAAAGTTTTGTCATCTATATCTATTTATCGTAATTTGATTTTAAGAAATACATTAATAAAATACAGAATAAATGTCCACTAATATTAAGTATTTAAATATTCAAGCTTTTGCTGGGGTAGCAATCCTGCCGTTAACTGTTTTACAGACATGTTGCTCATAACTGTACTTGTGCATACAGCTGTATAACCAGCTGACCAAGCGTGCTGGAGCTCAGCTTGGGTTGCTAGGTAACAAGCAGTGTCTGCTGATTTGTGATGTTACATTTGGAAGGTTTTTGAAACGGCTCATTTTCCAGACACAAAAATACATCAACTTTCTGCCAAAAAAAAACATGGCTGGGAGTTTGTTTGCTTTTTTAAAACCTTGTGCTGCTTTTAGAAGCAGCTGAGACCCAAGTGAAAGTATAAAAACATACGAAATGTGAATTTTACAGAGTAGGGCCCCTTTAAACTGTAGGAAGGTTATTATGGAAAACTGTTGCGGTACTGAAACAAACTTTTAAAAACCTCTAAACCAGTAATTAGTTCATGGCTACTTGTGAATGGAAGTGGCTGTCAGGAGCTATAGTAATCATGTTTACAGCTGGGAGGAGAAAATAGCTTTCTTCACCAGCTTGCTGTGTCAGATTGGGGGGATTAGCCGTCATAATCCCGAGACCTGGAGAACTCTTCCTGTCACAATATCGCTCCGAACGTGCTCAGTAATTCACTGTGACGGCGCACGGAGCGGCAGTGGTGACTGTGCAACACACCCTGTCACGAGCTCTCCCTCCTGCCGAGGACGACGGCTCTACTGGGCTCCACAGGATCTATAGCTGTTAATGGGCTGGTAATGGCCAGTCAATAAACACAACACACTAGAAGGTCCAGGCAGCCCTAAAGTGAGAGCTTGTTTCATAACTTATAAAGCATACAAAGAGATATCCGTATTGTATTCCCATCAGCCAGTGACACAATGCCCTGGATGTAGCTTTAGAACAGCATAATTTGTCCAAATATCAATGAATTCACCCGAAATGTCGCCTCACTACTGGAACACGTGCATAAAAACACGGCAGACCTTTTCAGACGTAACAAGAACCAATAGGTAATCAGCTTAGGGTAAATCTCTTGGAGCATGAGGCTCGTCAGATGGAAAGAAATGTTTGTGGCCAAGGCTGCTGCTCAACAAACAGCCAATTGTGACAGAACCAAACAGACATGTGAGCTGGAACACTGTTCATGTCAATATTTACATACTACTTGAGTATATACACATGAGTGCAATGTACTGAAAATAATTGGTGTGCAAACACTGCAAATTGCTAAAAGAGGCTTTATCGATGTTTTTTCTTTCTCTAGTTCCACCACCAATGTCAAAGCCAAAGGGAATTAAAAGCATTTAAGAGTTCAGTAGGATCCTACAGAAGTACTACTAAGAGACTTTAAGCTTCTCTAATAGGCAGGAGAGGGGTACTGATCTAGCCATCCTTCTTCTGAGTCAGGGTCTCCGAAGCGGAGGTTACCTGTAGCATCTGATCCTTCAGCGGACAGGACGGCGGCGCTCTTGCTCCTAGCTAGTGAGGCCTGGGTGGGAGTGAGCAGGCGACTAAGGACCCCTTCATCCACTGTACTGGCCGGTGGCTTGCGGGCTACACGGCCGAAAAATCACCGAAAAACAGCAGAGGAAGGAATGGGTGGATGAGAGTTGGGGAGGATGAAGGCAAAAAGAAAAGTCACCAGGTGATTTAACAGGAGAGAATCATACTGAACCAAAGGTTAAGTCTCTGTACTCATACATGGACTGTCTGTCTGGGTCACTGTCCAAACCATGAATGAGCACAGAGAAAAATGATCTGAAACTGAACATGAGTAAAAACAGAAGGTCAATTAGACAGCGAGGCCGAATCAACGGTTCCTTGAAGAAGGAGGAGGAATGCTGATGAAAAAAATAAAGGTTAATTGATCCTAAAGAACGAGGAAGAATACGGTTGTGTGAGAAGAGAAACAGACCAAAGAAAGTGATAGAGTGAATGAATGTGACCATGCAACTTCTGCTGCACATCTCCACTGCAGATAATGAAGATGTGGCAAAAATAAAACACCCAAATGAAGAAAATGGTGCAAAGCAGGGGGCTAAATGAAACATAAAATTGAGGTTTGCCTGTTGTAAGGTAACAAAAGCTCAAGTGGTAGGAAAGCTTTTTAAAAGCTAGCTTTGTAACAGGAAACCCTTTCTGACAGGACATCTGCTGATGACAGATCAATAAATGATGGTCGGTAATTCAGGATCAATCTCAGTTTTTAGTTTGTTCCTAGACACGGTTAAGGTCATGCTAAAGCAAATAAGTCTGTGTTTAAGAGGATTTACGGTTGCAGATGTAACACTCTGCTTCATCACTAGCTAAGTTAACCACACAGAAAACACATTTGTACAAGACAATAACATCATTCGAGTTTCACTGGCACAAACAGGACAATGTGGCTGAAGCACAAACAAAAAAAGCACTTGTGGTTAACAGCAACACGGAGCCTGCAACAAGCTGCTGTTGTTACTTCTGCGCTCTCGTCCTTCTGTGGAAGGATGGCACCGAGAGACACCGCACTGAGGCAACGGCGAGTTAAATCCAGCAATGACGCCATCTTGAAGGGAGAAGACAACCATCACTTTGATACAACAGGACAAAAAACCGCGTTAGAGCAGACGACATGTAACAGAACAGTTCCTGTACGGATGCTTAGTAACAAAAAAGGCAAAAATAATTAAACGAGTGACAAACACCGAGTAGGGTTAGGGAAGCAGAAATGTTAAGTATTCTTAGGGCTGGACAATAAATCGATAATGTATAATCACAATAGACATGATAGAATATTCAATAGTCAATATGAAGAATATTCACTGAACTTTGATTCAGAACCGCACAGCATTCTGGGAGATGGAGGCAGAGGAAAGGCTTCATCTGCTCAAAGCTGGGTTTGTGGAATCAGCTAACTCTCTCACTCTGTGGTTACCTAGCAACTCACTCAATCATTCTTTGGTTACCTAGCAACAACCTTCTGACCTTAACCTTCATAACTGCTTAAAATAAATGAATAAAAGAAACAGCATGGACTGAAAACTGTGGATCAAACAGGAAAGGTCACACCACCAGTTTGTCAGTATTTCAGATATTTAAAACTAAAAAACTAATCAACAATTATCAACAATTGATATGAAACGCTTATATCATGATACATTTTTCAGCCATATCGTCCAGCCCTAAGTGTTTTATTACAAACAGTACAGTGAAGAATAATAGCATCTGCTTTAAGAGAAATTGACCATTCAGTGCAAAAGATGTGGTTAAAAGGAGAAGACAAGCCAAAACCAACCATGACCTCCACAGCACTCAACTGATATAAACATTTCTCTCAGAAGTGCTTAGTTTAGGAAAAGGAAGCTGAATGCTTGTTGTTAAAAAGGAGGCGACCCGAGCAGAGCATGCTGCTTTTCCATGCTAGCCACCTTGATTGTCCGTTGTCCCCTTTTCGGGCTTGGCAGGGGTCTGTGCTCTGCTCACACTTACTCGTGTGAGGGAGGAACTTCTCTTCTTCACAGAGCGGCCTACAGACATGAGAGCGGAGTTATAACCAACCACACACCGCGGAGGGAGTCAACAAGCAAAAAAGCCCAGGAAAGAGTCTGCGGGTCATGTGCGCTTCGTTTGGCCTTATGCAAGTCACCAGGGTCAGCGCTGGCAGCAGCTGACGCCCTAGTTTAAGAGATAATGGGTAAACACACAGACAAGCTTTACCACTGTTTGAGCGAACTTTTTCCTTCGGAAACACACTTTAGGAGAAATAAGCCCAACAGCTGCAAGGCTTTCACACAAGCAAGACTTAGAAAGCTCACTCAGTTTAGAGTTTAAAGCAGCTTCAGGGCTGAAAACGTGTCACCGCTCTGATGAGCGATGCAACGTGACCCGGTTTTGGTTCTAAAAGCATAGGTAGGATAGAAGAGGGGATCGTGTGCACCTGTCTGTTCCACCTGAAGCTGTTTGCCATCTCCCTTACAGGCCTGAGCAGCCGTGCCATTGCTTGGCAACCGGTTACAAGACGAACTCCTCGGCCTAACACCTGAGAGACAATAATCAAACACCCACAGATAAAATTAGATGAAAAGAGAAAAGCCTTTCTTTATTTTACTGCTTTATGCTTAAGGCGAAGTACAAATAATGAAAAATGCATAGAGGTGAAAACAAATCTATTTAGAACGAGGAAAAAAAATGTCAAAGGGTCAGTTTAACATGTACATTGTTTCGTTTAAATTCAAGTCATTTATTAACAGAATATAGATGAATTTCAAGCATTTGCTTCCATTATCTTTAATGATTATAGGTTACATCTTTTAGTTGGAGATTGTGGAAAACGGATCATAAATACAGATTTGTAACTGCTGACTTGACAGATGTCCTTCAAATAGTTACTGAAAACCTTCACCTGCAGGGAAAGCAACAAAAGGTTTCTGCTAAAGAACAAAATCTTGTATCCAAGAATATTAGTGGAAAGTTGAGTGGAAGGAAAATGTGTAACAGAAGAAGGTGTACCTTGACATGCAACATCTAATTCACACTGCAAGTCAATTATAAAATCCCCAACTAAATATGGGATAGGTATTATACTGTGCAGTACACAGACAGCATTTTATGGATTACAATTATTATTTTCAATTGAACTTTGAAGAGTATAACTTTCTGATCAATTTGGAATTGTTTTAAAGATGTAAGCTGTAATCATTCAAAGTAATAGAAATAAACACCATTGTACTAATAGGCAGTTTTGAAATTAAAACATGTTTCAACATGGAAATAATGGCAATTAAAACGACTAATTTCAACCAAAAAGAAAAGGAGTAAAAAGACCCCAACTTTGGTGACTAAAACTCATAAAAAGTATATTAAAAGGCACAATCAGTAAGCATCACAGGCAGCAGTTTTATGGACCCACATGACATTGTACCAGATTCTACACACTCCGAGTTTATTAGACAATTAGTACCGACACAGGGAGAGGCTGGAAGAAACCTTATTAGTCACACAGTTTCTGCATCTTTATTCTAAAAAACATTAAGAGGATTTCACTGTATGGGTCAGAGCATTGGAAAGCAATCTGAGGAGGAGGAGGAGGGAGAGGAAGGACTTACTTTTGTCAGGTGATTTACCGAGGGTGGCAGAGGAGGAGGATAAACGTTTGCTGATGCCAGCCTCGGGCGGCTGTTTCAGGTTAGTTGTGGATGTGGAGCGCTTGTCAGCTAAAAGCAGGGAGGAAGAACAGACAAGGGAGGAGGGATTTACAGGAGGGCAGCCAATAGGGAAGGGATTCAGGTGCAGGCAAGGGACTACCAGGCTCTACTACTAACTCCTTTAAGAGAAAACAGTCAGGTTTGCTTCCAGGTATATGAGCTATTTATGCAACATTCAGCTAATGCAATATAAACCCAGAACATGAACAAGCCAGTTTGTAGTCAGCAGACAACAGCTGTTGGGTTTAGCCAACCCTAACCAGACAGCATTAACAACAGACAATAGTGGTACTTCAATAGTGGTACTTTGTTGATTTTCGTTTGAAAGGTTTGAATGCCAAGTGGCCGTGTCACCTGGATGTGCACAGCTGCAGGGCCGGGCAAAATTACCTAAAGCAATCACTGGAATCAATAGTCCCGTTTGGATCTATTGTACTGGACAAGGAAAATAACCAGCCTGTTTCTGTGTTTGGGTCTCTGAAGAAATGCATAACATACTTATTGTACTTTTTTAACATACTGTCCAGCAACTGTAAAAAGTGTGGATCAATTCGATTCTTCACCATTCTAATAAACGAATCACTTTGGACCAAGGTGCATAAATCATTTTAAATGTGTTTTTTTTTCTTTTGATAATTTCATATTTTTGATTAATTAAAGAGAATGCAACAGATTATCACCTTTCCTTTTCAAACAAAATCTATTTACACTCATTCTGTAAAAATAAGTAATCCCCACTTATTTTATTGAAGTTATTAAATAAAACAGATTATGTCCAGCGCCTGCTGTTTGGGCATTCATAAAAATATTAATCTATTTTACAATACTGTAGTTTTCTGAGACATTGAACTGTGATCAGTAAACCATAATCATCAAAATTATAAGCAATAAAGGCTTGAAATAATTCAATCCATGTCTGACAGACCCATATGTTGCACAAGTTTCACTTACTGAAATGAGTGACAAAAATACTGAACTTTTTCTAGTTTTTTCAGACACACATGATTAGCATAAACACCCTGATTTGATGGTAGCTGTGCAATTAAGTTAGTATTTAAAGCAGTCCAAGCATTTATTTGCAAAGCTTGCAGCGGAAAATGACTTTGCGATAATAAATGTGCAATATATGGTAGAGCACTACTGCTTTTCCATATGTCTACCTGCTGTTAATTTTCTTAGAAACAGCAGAAACAGGAGTAAATCCAATATTTTGACCACACCTGCGCATCAGTGAGAGTGAGAAAGCCACACATGAAGCTAAAAACCAAACCTAGTGAACTTTCTGGATGAATGCCTCAGAAAAACAGAAAACTGTTAGTGAAAAGTGTCAGTTAGTGCCAGGCAAGGAGTAGATGGGGCAACATGTGACGGTGGAAAGGACAGATGGTAAACAAGCCATTTGTGGTGCCAGTGAAAGTCCATGCTGCACAAAGGTAAACAAATTAAACAAAACCTTGTCCACTCCTTGGTGGCTTTTCTGGCGAGGGAGAGGAGACAACTATAGCTACTGGAGAAGAGATGCTGGCGTCAGAATCTCCTGTGGGAAAACACAGCGCTCTGAGTGGAGCAAACACACGAGGACGGGACACATCCTTCACACGAAGAACAGAACGATATTCATAACACACGACACCTGAAAGTTATGCAGCTGTGGTTAATTCTCCCAGTTAAAAAAAATGACAAAGTTTAGCTAATAATTTGAACAACAACTATTTTACAGTGGGTTTTAACTAATCATACCAGTTGAATATTTGCACATTTTGTCAAACTTTTATGCATGTTACTGGGAATTTTTTTTGACACATAAAAAAGTAGCACAAAACTCGGATGTGGAAGGAAAATAATCCTTGGTCCTGGAGCTGCTTGAAGGTGAACATCCACCCTGCTTTTCACATGAATGTGAAGTTAAATTTTAATCTCATCTAGTCAGAGTAGCTTATGCCACATGATTGGAGTTTTCTATACATGGTTTTTGACAAATTGGACTTGAGGCTTTTTTCCAAGCCAGTCTTACATAAAGGCCATATTTGTGGGGCGCATCTTTTACTTCAGCTCCAAAGTCGCCAGTTGGACAAAACTCTCCCTCATTTTCAGATGATGGATTGAAGAGCATACAGTCAGTTTTAAAACTCAGGATGTTGTTTTATATCTTAAAAATTGTTTAAACCTCTCCACAGCTTTCTCTCCGACTTGTCTGCCATATTCCTTGATCTTCATGAAGTTATTCGCTCACAAATCTTCTCCAACAAACCTCGGAGGTCTTCACAGATCAGCTTTTATATTGAGATTAAATTACACTGGACTTATAAAGGCAATGCGGATTCACTGCATTTAATTTAGAGGTATCAGAGTGAAGGGGGGCAGACTACAAATTAAAACCAAACTTTAAGGATTTGTATTTGTTTTGAGAACCACATATTTACCCCCCACTTCCAGTTATGTGCTACTTTATTTTGGTCTAACATATTAAAATCGGAGTAAAATACTTTGAAGTTTGTAGCTGTAAATAAAAAACATGGAAACGTTCAACAGAGTATGAAGAGTTTTGCAAGACACAAAGAACATGGTGCAATTTTTCAGTAAATCATTTTTAATGCATATTAAGCAAACGTAACCTGCTGTGTCTGCTGATGTCAACCATCTTGAAGACGCTGAAGTCTTGTTTTGAAAAGTTCACTATGCCTCAAACAAACAAACAAAAACCCCTGAAGCTTAATCAGCATAACACAAATTTCCTGTACCTGCTCGTCCATCTTGGTCTCCGGACAATCCTCCCCAAGACCACCTCTTCTGTCTCTGCTCGACTCGCTGGCTCCGTTCTAGTGTTCGCCTCATGACTGCCTCGTAGTGCTCCTGAAGAACGACGAGGACAGAGCAAAAGAAAACACAAGTCATTGTTTTCAGCCTCCAAGGGTGGAAATATATCGATGTCCTTCACTGCACAAGAGCTGGAACAAATAAACCACAATCTAACTGTTTTAAAATTAGCTCTTAAGAAAATATAAGATGATCAATTTAAGATGTCAAACTCCATGATAACTTCATTTTGAGCCACATCAAAAACCTGACTGTTCTTAAAGGGCCGGTTGTGCCAGAATGTATTGATAAAACCCAAAACTGTTAAAGTATTTAAATTTTAAGAAACACTTATTGAATGCTGAAACAAACGTATATTTATTAATAATATTGAACATTTTTGACACTGATCAGTCCCTCCAGGATTTTGTGAATCCTGGAGGGACAAAATCCTGTCCTCCTGTCCTCCTTTTGTGTTTTTTGCAATAAAAGTCACAGATCGTGGTGCTAATTTAGAAATATTTGGAAGGAATTTGTGCAATATTTGCACTAATGTATGATGTTAAATGTGACTTTTTATTAATCGCTGCATCAATCATGAACTATAACGTGACACCAAGTAAGGCTCAGGCAGCAGTCACTTTGTTCAATTTTGAGAGAAAAAATTGCAGTAAAATCAGAAACAATGTGGGGATCTGTTGATTTTCTGTGAATTTTGAAAACCTGAAGGCATTTACTGATGTAATTTGGAGTCTAGAGAGCCACAAAGAGCTATGGTGGGTCAGATTTGGCTCTCGGGCCTTCTTATATCACATGTGGTATAAAAAAACAAGTTAGAACTTTTTACCTTTTCCTCTTCCTGCTTCTGCTTCCTCTTCTCCTCCACAGCCAATCGTTTCTGTTCCTCCTTCTTCCGCTGTTCCTCGAGCTTTTTCTGACGTTCCTCCAGCTGGCGTTCCACTTGCAGCTTAGCTTTGCGCTCCCGCTCCATGATCTGGGACTCCCGTAAAGCTGACAACATTTAAGGGTTGTTAAAGTGTGCCACTGAAAACCAGACACTTAATCTGCAGTCCTTCATGTATGGGTGTGGCATAATCTCTATATTGAAAAGCCATTTGGCATTGAAGCTATAACTAGCAGTGACACACATTCTTGATTAATCTACAGCATGCTATGCTTTTATTAAGCAGTTGATCGCCAAAGAAAGTAAGCCATATTCTTCTTTTACCCTGTTGTTTCTCTGCCTCCTCTCGCCTCTCTTTCGCCACTCGCAGCCGGTCGTCTACTCTAAGTGCGGCGCCGTCAATAACTGAAGACATGAAGGTATAAAGCAGGTTAAAAACTAAAAACCATGCACAGCAACCCAGACAACTTGGAAGGGAATTACACTGAAGCAGAGTGCTACGAAGGCTTTGTATGGTGCAAGCAGATGTGTGCATGTGACTGTCATTAATGAGCTTTGGCAACTGTTACAGTAATAAGATGATGACTAACCTCCTTTAAGCCACACTAGGAAGATGGCGGAGGTGGATCGTGTTGCACTGGTTAACGTTATGGAAGATAAAAGCTGTGATAGAGCTTTGATTGTATCCGTGTCAGTGTGTGGTGTCATGTACCTGGCTTACAGCCCTGAGGTTTGGACGGGGAGACGGCTGATGGTCCTGGACTGTTCCCTGCTAAGCTACGCCGCTCCTCGGCTTGTGCCTGTGCAGCCGCGGCTGTGAGGGGAAACAAAGACATCCAGGACTTACAGATCAAACTACACACACATTATGAATTAATATAACTGCATAATCCTGATACAGAGTAGTATGAGGTAGAGGTGGGCACTTATCATGAAAAATTAAGACTTTTGATTCAACATTGTCCTGATAAATTTCCCTTATTGATGGTAAGTAAAAACAAAACTGGCAGTATGATTGGAAATGTTATTTTGCTATTTTATCCATTGTTTTTTTCACAAGAAAATCAATAAATATCAGTAAATTTGGAAATATGATTAAATGCAGTTACTGTGTGCAGTTAAGTGATATAAATCACACATTTTTTTAAAGTAAATTACATCCTGCAGAAGTCTATATTTCAAATGAGAATATTTTTCAAGAATAATAGAAATGTGTGTCATGCATTCATAACCATATAGTTACTTAAAAAACACAACAGTAGCTCAAAAATATTGTGATATTATTTAGTCTGGGGTATTTTAGCATGTAAGAATGACATGCTTTTCTCTGCTGCAGAAGATTTATTGAGCGATTTGGAATAATCACCCATACCTTCCCTCTCATTGCCACCTCTATATTAGAAATGTCTTAAATTAATCCTTTAAAAGTTGTGCTTAGTCTTGTACTGACTGAGCACAACTTTCTACTACCACCATCATTGTTCTCTGCTGCACTGAGAACCCAAAGGTCACAAGGGAAGGAAATGGTGAGGACGTGATTATTTTTTTATGAGCCCTGGAATCAATCAGGAGCTTCTTTTCCTCCGGTTGCCGTGCATTCAGCATTACAGAACTGCTGACCGAGCAAAACGACCAGCATGCCTGATACTCGCTGTATTGACTGACACTTTCAAATCTGTCCTGAAAGGATCTCGCCTACTCTAAAACCAAATATGAAATTATTTTGACCAAGCAGTGACCTCAGTTGAACATATAGTAATGATATATGAAACCCAAACTTTAGCAAATGAGTATTTCTACTTATTTCTATTTAAAGTACCAAGGTGTATTTTATGTGATGTAATTTCCACACCCACAACTTTGTATAAAGTACAAGAAGTGTTAGGAAACTTGGTCTTTGAACTTTGAGTCGCATTTCATTACAATTTCATGAGTTAGGTCAACATAAAGTGCCAAATAATTATGAAATAAAGGGAAAAAGGATTGACCGGTTTGAAGTTTGGCACAAATCAAGTACAGGACAGATCAAAGACGAGGAAGACAGGGTTCTGTTGCATAGTGAGTCGTCTTTCCAATCAAACTATGTGCAAATTAATACCACAAAGGACTCGTTGGATTGCACCAACTGTTGGCGAAACGTCTTGAACTCACATTTGCATTTCAATTTAACATCCAGACTGTTGGTATCACGAACCAGGAAGAGTGAGGAACAAGCATTTATCGCAATTAGGGCTGTTGTAAAC
>NW_015112775.1:519109-527821 GCF_001443285.1 Poecilia latipinna | reverse complement strand
ATCGCAATTCCAAGATTTACCAATAATATCTACTCAACTTGCAGCCAGAGACGCAATGGAGTGGTTTGGATCTTACCATCTTCAAGGCGGATCAATGGTTCAATGAAAACCATGCATCCCTTTCCATTTCACAAATATGCGCCAAATACATTAAAACTGTTGGCTGTAATGTGGCAAAATGAGAAAAATCTCCTTTCAGTTAGGTTTAACAGCTGAACACAGCAAAGAGAGAAAACCCCTGCATGTTTACCGAGTACTAGTACCAAAAAACTAGTACCTTTGATATATAAAACTGCAAAAGCCATAAAACGTCAACTCAAATCTAAATGCTGTCGACAAAGAGCACTATAAGATAAACATCATTAGTTTCTGTTAATTAAGTGGAAAAACTTAATTTATGACTTCCACTGACTTAAACAAATGTCACCCATGCTCTAAAATCTGGATATTATTTGCATCATATAGTTATGTGTAGTCCGCTCACAAAACTTTGCTAAGCTAAAATCAGAATTTGCATCCTGGCAAAGAGGGTAAAACTGACCGAAACCATGCTTCCTGAAAGTTAAGAGAGAATGGGTGGAGCTAAAATACAGAAACTGAGTCTTCAGCAAAAATATTTTATTCATTAAAATATTAAAGTTTTTAAAAGGGCTAACATGTTTTTATAACGGAAAACAATCAAAAATGATTTGCAGAACCAGTAAATTAACCACAAGTGAGTAAAAGGAATAAGTTACACAATGCTACACGTTCTGCTTTTATGAAATTTGTTTGTTGATGTGTGGTAACCAAATCATCCTGAACACATACAAGCACTAATCATGGTTTCTCACACTACAAAGTAACATGATATATCCGCCCGTCTGGATGGAAATCAACTCCCTTCCAGATGACGGAGCAGAACTGAGAGGAAATCCCAACCCTAAAACAAGCGCAGTGCAGACATGAGCAGATAAATTTCAGGGAATTTCACAGTGGATATGATTCCCTAAAAGACAACCAGACAGTACAGTATGTATCTGTCCAGAACTTTAGTTTAAATGCAAATAATAAACCTCCAATGTTGGGTATTAAAAGTTACTCATGCTGCTTCAGGACAAAACTAGAACCAGTTAAATAAAATATTCCTGCCACGGTAACATCCATAGCATTTGCTAGAAGGTCAGGACATTAATACTCAAAAACTGGCAGGTGAAAGGTCACATGACGTTTGACTTCCTAAGGCCACATCTTTTATCAATAATATTGACAGAAAGTACAAACATAGCAAATATCTGCCCGTGGCCCCACATGTCATGGTCTACATTTAATCTCTGTACTCGAACTTTAAAGAGAACATTTTTGAAAATGAAATTATAATATACGACATCAATTGTTAGTGCAGAAAATGTTTGGCAAATTAAATTTCTGGAGAAAGTAGGAACCCAGAAATGCTCGGTGTTTTTAAGGCTGCATTTTAATTATACAGCAACGCATCTCCTTCAGTAAGAATGGCCGACTATCTCGTTCCCTTGAAAAAAGAAATGTATATATAAAAAACCCTCACCTGAACGGTTATCTTTCAATAAGATCAGTTTGTATAAAGAAAAACAAAATATCTGAAAAAATAAATGATATTTTATCAGATATATATCCAATAAAAATTCTATCAGAAAATATTTAAACATTTATTGCTTACCCAAGGATGTAAAGTTGTGCAGTTTTAAAACTGAACATCCTGAATGAAACCTGTTTGGGATTTCAAACAGCATCATAGCATGTGGCTTTGGATTCTTTTAAATTATTGCATTGCTGCAGCACAGCATGGAGGCAATCAGCCTGTGGTTCTGCTGAAATGCAATGGAAGCTCAGATTGGTTTTATAGGGGTCATTGGACCAGGTTTTGGTACCTTTGGCAGTGTGGGTCGGTACCAAGTCCAGCTGAAAAATGGAATCAGCATCTCCATGAAACTTCTCAGCAGTAAAACGCATTCAGCTGTCTTCCCAATGATTGTGTAGCTTTCTGACTCAGACTGAGAGTCTGGAGGATCAGGAAACCTTTACAGGTGTTTTGAATAAATTGAGTTATTAGGGCGTGAAAATATTTAACTTTCTGACGATATTCTAATTTTCTACAAGTAGACATTTGGAGAAATAAAGACATAAATCTAAATAATGTAAGAGTTTCAATTTCTGAGATGAGTGGCAAAAACAGAATTTTCTCATGATAATCAAATTTGTTTATGTAAACTTGTAAATGTCATCAACACCTCTGGGTTCAAGTCTCTTTTACAGACATATCAGATTCTTCCTCTTCTGTTCCAGTTGTGAGTGAACCAACAGTTGGTATCTGATTACAAATTTGGGCTGCACTGCATCAAACAACATTTTATTGATACTCAAGATGACCCAATTACACTAAAACAGAAAAAACACAAATAACTTTACAATTAATGGGATATATTTGCATTTGTAAAATGCTGCAGGTACGCTGTGAAAACATAATGCAATCTGTCACTCAAGGGGACAGAAAAAGACACGGTAACTGTTGCTAGGTAATACTCTGAGCAGCTTAGGACGACTGAAACGCTTCTCAACCTCTCTGAGGCATGAAAGGATTCAAAAAGACGGTTCATGGACAAAGAGACGTGTCAAATACAACAATACATTCATATTTAATATATCTCTCAACATTATGAACGTACGAGACTCCAGGAGACTCAAAATAAGCTCCATTAAACAAAAAAAATAAATCAATTTTAGTTTTTTTTTTCTAAATGTCAGACTTTCGAGTTCAGTAAACTGCCTCAGAGGGAAGTAAAAGCTGACAGGAAGGACAGCTGTTAACTCTGACATTGCAGACTATTTAAGCATAACAACAGCATATGTAAATGTCAAAGTGTGTAGAACTTTATGAGGCGAACATCAATCTTTTCATGATTTGACTTAAATCCCGAGTTTCAACAAGCTCAACACGTAGGATGGTTGCAAATATGACAAACATCTTAGAATAAGATGCACACAGCTCTCCAGGGACGCATCTTTCATTCTTGAATAAAAAAAGCTTTAAGGAGACGGAGGAGAGCGTTTCCTAACCGGACTGGAGAGGGCCAGGTGTGCTCATAGAAATGAAGAGAGTCAATGAGAGGAGCTCCCTCTTAGCACCATCACTATGGAGATCTGCACACATTTACATAGATCTACTGATGATAAGACAAACTGCTAAGTCTTTAAAACATCTCAAGCACATATTCTGGAAGCTGACCTCTCTGGAGGCTGGTTTCCATGCCGACCAATGGCGGTAACCAGGCAGAATATTCTCTCTGCTGAGCAAAATGACGTTGGCCTATGATACAAATTTAGTTTACAATTCTTATCTGACCATCATATATAACTGAATAATGTATTTGATCTCAGCTCCTTTTACCTTAGGGATAAGGAATTGTAAAGGTGCCATCTATTAATGTTTCATTTTTAGCAAATTTGGGTCATAAAAGATGGTGGAGCAGACCAGACACTGATTGATTAAAGTCAGATCTGCACTGAGCCAAAGGGCTTCGTAAAGCGGGCAATAAAGACCACCAGGGGGCAAATGATGACCCAGCTGCTCAACTCTGCAGCCCGGACATAAAAAAAACAACAAAAAAACAGAAAACATACAAAACAGGAAACAAGCCAGTTTGTATTACAATAGTCTGAGTCAACTGTAACAACATTAACAGTAATATTTTAATAGCCTCAGTCAGACACTGAGTGAATCCATGTATGAAAAATTCAAAAGTCAGACAAGCCGGTTTGTTTTGTTTTGCTTGTTTTTCAGCTGTGCTCCATACTGTGCCCTGCAGCAAGTTGCAGCTAAATTGCTTGTTGCTCAGGAAGTGTCTGAACTGCTAAATATAAGGGTGGACCTTGTGGTATTTAGAACTTTAAGTGGACACACTTTTGTTCAACAACGCATCGTCACAGGATGAATATGCAGACCAAAATACCTGCAGGCGACGTTTAAAAATATATATGTGTATTTTTCCTGCATGTTAGGCCATATATTTAGCATTTAAAAGCCACTGTCAACAGACGAAGCTTTAGAACAATCCAATCCATTTTTTCTCAGTAGGGTTGAAAGTATCTTAATTAGTGAGCTGTTATATTTGAAGAAAATAACTATGTTACCCTTCCAGCTTGGATTAGAAAAAAATCCACCTTTTAAAGCAGTTTGCTCTTAAATTTAACGTCATTTATTGTACCTCAGAACTCCAGACATTTAATTTTCAAACATTTTATTTGCCCAAAACAGGAAATCATATCTCTAGTTGTATATTCTTGTAATAAATGAGCACACATTTTGTTTTCAACAGAGCTAGGAGCCCAACTAGTTCAACAGTTACAAACTAGCTAGTATTTGTTTGGATAATGGAAAATTAAGGAATTTGTCACTAGAAATGTAGAAATATGCTTGAGTTTAAAATCTAAACTGCTGCTCACAGAGTACGCCTGAGTACGTTGGAGCAGGTTTGAGGTTTTTCCCCATAACTGCTTAAAGAAGTAAATAAGAAAATGAAAACATCTCAAGAGGAAACTGTGGCTAAAAGAGTAAAGTTGACATCACTAGTTTGGCAGTAATTTGGATGTGTAAAGCAAAAGCTAATCGATAATTATTGATATGGGCTGATATAAAATGCTTACATGGTGATATGTTTTCCAGTCATATTTCCCTGCCTTTCTTAAAAACCATTTGAATTACATCCTTTTTTATTTCTCTTTGAAGCAAATTAACATGGGCCTCCACAACAATAGTTTGACATTATTCCATTCGAGCAAAGCTTCTTAAATTTGGCTTTTAAAAGTTAGACCCAACCAGAACTGATCACAATCTGGCCCAGAGTGCTGTGGTATTTTGAAACCATTGGCCAGCATTAAAAATCCACCTAAAATATTGATCATCATCAATTATTTAGGACCAAGCAGCAAATGAAGAACATTTATAAGTATTTTATTTTGCTGTTTCCTGAGTTTGCTCTGAGTGCGATGGTAAGTTGCTGAGCTGGATGTTTTACATCCTTTTTCATGGTTTGGGGTAATTTGCATGCACAGAGACAGGAGGGGAGGAGTGGAGTCAGGTTTCTACCCAGGTCAGGAGGGCAACCTGATTTTTTTATTTTAACAGAAGTGGAGTTAACATATATCCTCAATTACATCTAAAATAATCTTCTGCAGCACCAGAAATAAAATCTCAAACGACCAACCATCTCGAATGTTGTCACCTTCAGGATCTCAGGTCAGATGACGCTGCAGATAAAAGCTAACACACACACACACACACACAAAATCTGCTATAGGATTACCAAGGCCTGTTTATGCAACTGTAAGCCTCGGCTATTTGCAGTATAAGAAGGAAGTGATGACACATCACAGTTTGATAGCGTTCTCTCCTCCAGGTTCACCTCTTTTTCTTACAGATGCATTTACCATTTTTATTCAGATATCCTGCTTAACCAACACGATTTCTTACTTTTCTTTCCATGTACTTCTTTGTAAAAGAGCAGAATCCATTTTTTGTTTTACAAAGGAGCCAGCATAAATGTTGTCAATCTGAAACCCTGCAGAAAAACAAAACTATTTGAAAAAAAAAAAAAAAAAAACATTTATCAGGACTTGCTATAATATGACTGCATACTCCATCTTTCCCATCTGTCTGAGATTTATGTCTAAGATATCTCCTACATGCACAAAGGAGAAAAACTGCAGATCTTCGCTACCAGCAGCTGCTCCCAACAAACAGGTTATCTGTTTACATTCCTGCTGTTTTTCGCACAGATCTCAATTTTCCTTCATATATCCTGTTTTATTAAACTCTATATTACATATATCTGTGCAGTGCAACTGAATTAAATGCACCTTTCCATATAGGACCTATTTTTAATATTTATTAATGCATAGTTTCTTCAGTTTTACTTTTGGTAACTCCTAAGATTTTCTTTTTTAAACTTGTATTGAAATTGAATTAAATGTTTTTACTTTGTGTTTCTGATCCACTTAAATTTTTCCAATGTGAAACAAATAATGGAGGATTTATTTATTTATTTTTTTACATAAATAATATTTTAGGTAAATATCTCTTTAGGTTCGGTGAAATACTGTCCAGTGGTTCAGCAGCAAAGTCCATGAACTCTTGTAATAAATATTCATAAAAGGACAAAATAGTAAAACAATGTTTAGTTGCATACAGTGACATGGGGCATTTATATTAAATCAGTTAACAAACTAAACTGAGTAACATATTAGTGGTCTGTGCATCCAGATCTGTTACATAAAACTAAAGAGAAATAGTATAAACAGTTAGAGATATTTAAGGACAAAATAAATATAAAATCATCATTGCCACATAACCTTTAGTGATGATATATAAACAAACTGACTTAGTTTGCAATTCAAATTCTTGTGTGTGTTCGTATAGGTTCATCCACTGACCTAGCCTAGGCTATAAACTTAAATAACAATCAAAAACAATTAAAAAAACAACTAAAAGTATAAACAGAGTTTCTGCTTTTGGTCTATTCATTTATTGTCTGTGTAAGCTTGCATTTTCACATGCAGCTGTGTGATTTCCTTCAAACTGCAGGGTAAATCTTCTCCTTCCTCACATTCTTGTGGAAGAGACAATGCCCACGAGTCGGATTCCTTACATTATTTTATCACTGTCAGTCCTCTAGTCCGACTCAAGGTCAATCAAACAATTTCTTTTTTAATTCCTCACAAAGCCAGAATTCCGACACGTAACTCTAAACTCAGTGGACATTTTCATAAAACCACAGAAATGGGTGGACGCAAATTCCAGATAGAAAATACTGACTGGAAAAGTGAAGGGGGAAACAGGAAGATCAGCTCTAAATGTGGTCCACTTGGAGCCAGGAGTAAAAAAACGTGCCTACACCCAAATTGGGTATGCAGAGAAGTCCCTCATACCCTAAAAATCGCTCGAACACACGAGCCCGATTGCTGCTGCAGCCATAACAAGCTGAGCATTCATGCCCACAGATGCAAACGCAGTAAACATCCAAGAGCTCAGAAAAGCAGCGATGAAAAGCACTGATAGAGACTGCTGCTTCAGTCTACCCACATGGATCTGCATCCAAAAAATGCAGGGATTCTTTTGCTTAACAAAGCAGGTTTCTGACCATGAGACCGAACCCAAAGTAAGGTCAACGACACAGTCAGACTAGGGAAAAATAAATAAAGAGAAACAGAGATGCAACAATCCAACTGAACAGGACAATTCTTTCCTGAGCGGCAATTCATGTACTGAAAAGCCTGATTCTTTTAATTAAATAGATGGATATAATTGATTAAATGCACAAAAAATTTGAACTCTCACCATTTTCAGGCAACAAATGCATCAAACAGCATATGCTTTGATGCATTTTTTGAGGTTAATAAAATAAATATAAAAAGATTAGGTATGTATGATTTGATGCAATCATTGGGATTATCTTTGTTTTATGTTACTCTACAATTTTCTACCTCTTTCCAACAATCTTAAACACATTTTACTATAGGTTTGGGGTGCACCAATTGCAGTTTTCTGGCCAATCGGCGATTATGACCTTTAAAAAGCCCGACCTGCCAATTCCGATTTTGGTCTCTACCTTTTTTTTTGTCTGAAATGCAAACTGCAAAGGCAAGACATGGCATGGTGGACCAGTCTGTCAGTCAAGCCTCCCGCAGCAGAGCGGAAGAGGAGAATGGCTGATTTTTAGACCTTTGTCGAAGTAGATAAGATCGGCTTCACATGCAACTATCTGCCGATCAAGGATCTCCCTAAATTAAGGAAATCAGCTGGCCAATAAATCTGATTGGAGATGCACGTTATAATGACACTGACATCAGTATTGGACGATATTAGTGAACATCTTGATGCTGTTTGTTTCTGGAGGGGAAGTGGAGGAGGTTGGTCAAGTAGTGTTTGTTCATTACGTAAAAGATGGTGATGCAGCAAAAGATTATGGGAAGTTTAACTGAAGCAGCCGTGATGTCAGCAGTGTGGTTGTATTTTTTGAGGTGTCTAAAAGTTTGTGAAATATGTATGATATCAGTAAATATTGGCTATCAGCCATAGCAGCAATATTAAAATCAGATATCGGCCCAAATTTTCATTTTTGCTGCAAAGAAAAGCATGATCTCAAATAAATAGCAACACACCAATTGATCAGACAAAGACCATAATCGATTATTTTCTTCTTGTTTGGCTCCGATTAGTGATCTGAGGCCCAACACTGAAAAATATTAACCTTTTGCTGCATTTATAACATGCACCAAATCTAAGAAATCCAGACATTTCTGGACCCCTAATGCATCAACCAACACCATGTACTGGGATGCACTTTTGTCAAGTTTAATAAAAGTAACAGATCAACTGAAGATGCATTTAGAAACTTTTATTTTTCTAAATGCAGAATATTTAATCTCCTAGGTGTTATAGCCTTTAGGGGGAAAAAGCACAAAAGGAAAAATAAAATGGACTGTTAGTCGGCTCTAAAGCTCCTGTTCATCAAAACTAAATTCATCAGGAAGTACCACAATTTTGAGGCTATAATTCCACCAACAATGCACTGATGCATTTCTTGGGTTTAAATAAAGTGTCAACCAAACTACTCCCAAATTACCAGTGCACATTTTAGTAAACACCTCAAAGACAGATCTGATATCAGTTTCTGTCAGGAAAAGTGATATCTATAC
>NW_015112775.1:514182-515604 GCF_001443285.1 Poecilia latipinna | reverse complement strand
TATACCAAATAGATGTTATCTCTATTTGGTAGAGATACCATCTCTATCAACTAACCTGCTAGTTATTGGGGAGAAACAACCCAGAATCAGCAGGTCAGACATTAAAACAGATTTGAACTGATTTTTAATGTAGGGCGGTTCTTAAGAAAAATGTGTCAGCTCTACATTTAAACTCTCCAATCAGAGACTGATTCTCCAGCTTTTTACTGAAATTCAGGTCAGCCATTGTTGATGTTATCCACCCTTATGAGTGGAGGGGGTTATGCCATATGCCAACAAAACAGACACAACTGACCAGCATTATAGGAGCATGAAGGAGGGGGAACCATGCAGCATATAGCACTTTAAAGCAGGAAGCTGCAAAACTGCTGATTTACCATGTGCCTGCTGGTTTGTAGCAATAGGACCTGGCACTGAACCACTCGGCTTGTTAAAACTTTAAAGAATGAGCTGAAATGAATTCTGTTGACAGAATTTATAAAGAAATAGATAAAAGATAGTTTGGTATTTACAAGCAGTTAGCTAGCTTCGTCTGTAATTCGTATGTGTCAGTAAATCCATGGCACGTTGTTATCCAAAATGAATAGCGCAACAACTAAATAATTTATAAAACAAAGTAAAAACAGAGAACCATAAGCTAATACTGCTATTCTGTCGTTACATGTCATCCGGCTTCAAACTACAAACATTAAGTTGTATCGGTGGCTAACATTAATTACAGCAACTTTTACAAAGTGGCATTAGCTAGTTTAGCTTTTATAAAGTTAATAACTTCAACCAGAATGGTGTTTTTGCCAAACCAACGTTTAGCTTTAGGTAGAGAAGTTGCAGATTTGTCTGCGTCCATTGTAAGCAGGTGACCGAACTGAGAGCTAACGTTTACTAGCCAGGGAAGCTTGCCGCTCAAACAGCCCGGTAAACGGCCGCGGCTGTCTGGAAACATCATAAACTCATTACCACGACGAACGGCACAAACAGGTCTAACTACAACAAGCTAATGTTTTATTTCGCTTACCCATCTGGGCTCTCAAGCCTTTGAGCGTCGTAGCACTCTCCGCCATTTCTATGAAGTTTTCCTTCTGTGTTTTTTTTTCTACACCAGGGGCGCGCAACACATCGCAGCCGGTTGGACTCGGACACCGCGGGGACGTGGACATCAAAGACGGTTGAAGGAGAGGCCTCACTCTGACCAATTTACGTAAAAACCATTAAACAAAATATCGGCCGAACTTTTCCCAATGTGGTTCCATGTGAATTTATTTCATGGACAGCAGTCACTGACCACAAACCGAAGTTTATTTCAAAACGGATATAATATGCTAAATAATATGCAATTTTGATTTAAATAAATAAGCAAAAATTTAAAATAAAAGATTGGATTACAGTTGTAGCTCACTTTACGTTTCTATAAATGCTGAAAAA
>NW_015112775.1:494613-510742 GCF_001443285.1 Poecilia latipinna | reverse complement strand
TTCAGAAAAATATGACTATATTGTATGTTATGTTTTTTGGTACTATACTATTTTGTAATATTATAGTATTTATGTTACTATCATTTTTATTATGTACTTCTTTTACATGCTATTAGTACTTTTTGATTTTACAGCGAGTCTACGTTTCTTCTCCTAAGCATTTCATTCCATGTTGACTTTGCGTTTATCTGCATATAATAAATAAACCAATCTGATCTGATTATTATTACAATAATTATTATTTAAAACGTGCTCTTTTAACTTTTTTTTCCATTAACTGTGAGCGACTAATAAGCCTTCTGTACTGCATCTGTTTAATAAACGATCCCGCACAAAGGAAGGAAAGACAAGAAACAACGGTGGCTATTTCTAATTAAGAAGAAAGCGCCCTCTAGCGTTCAGAGAGGTACTTGCGTGTAGATGGAGACGAAGAGGTACTGAAAAAGGTCCTGGCTTCAAAAAGTTTTTTTCTTCTTAATTGCACTAAATAAAACTATTGCTCTGTTTTATTGCTACAAAATATTATTGCTAAGATCAATTCTTATTATGATTGCTGTATCATTTAAAATACATATTTTACTAATTTACTTTACTAATTTCAGACAGAAAGAATAAATGTAGTACATTTTGCACTTGAGTTCCCTATAAAGAACGTTTGATTTAATTTTTAAAAGAATGGGATAACTTAAAGTCTTACCAGATTGGATGTGTTGGAGAATCTCAATTCACAAACATCTCCCAGTAAGCAGATAAGAAAATGTTCTCAGAGCTCAAGTTCCTTTCTTTTACCATGAACACTGTATCCTCTGTCTGGCTTTGTCTCACATGCTTTTGCCAGAGGGCTGCTCACCCATTTCACATTGCACACAGGAAACAACATTGCCTAGAACTGCAGCTGGAGTAACACACAAAGTATGAAATCTGATTTATTTTATCTGAAATTATTAGTTTATCATCATAACACATGCATTATTTTCTGTTTAGCACAGGTTACACAAAAAAAATTAGTGAAGTCAGCTCTGCTATGAATAATCACCTTACAGTGGTGTCACATTTCACTCCACATCTATTTTCCACAGACGAAACAATGTCTTTTTCATCTTGCAGTAAGTAAATTCAGCCTGATCTGGTGACTGTGTCATCATGTAAAGCAGGTTATGAGTAACACACAACAGTTCAAGTCATGGGAACGCACCCTCAGGGTGTAAGTAATCACTTGTTCACCAGGGCTTTGTGTATCCTCGAAACAACTTCAAAATTAGGCAGGAGTGCAGCGGCCTGGGCCAGTTGGGGAAGCTGCGTGTAGGTGGAGGTGCGGAGGTACTGAAAAAGGTCCTGGAAGCTGTGGAAATGAGCAGTGAGGTGAGGGGGCACACCCAAAGACAGCCCCAGCTTCCTCAAAACGTAGACGTGGTTGGGAGAGTCGAGCAGCAGGGACAAATCCTGGACGGCGTCGTAGCTCAGCATCTCGATACTCTGACCTGAACAGATTCAGAACAACAGAAAGAACTTGCAAAATAAGAGCTCAGACTTTAAAACACACAACTGGAGAATATTTAGATCTTATTATAGTGTAAGGTAAAGTACGTACCTTGAGCAATCTCCCATATTGTCTGCAGCTTTTTCTCCACCTAATGTTGATGTAATAGATGAAGCAGGATTACTCAGTCCTTTAATGAATATATTTGATCACTGACGCTAACAGTAATCCAACAGATATACTATGATTTAGAATAAATTCATTGATTATCATGAACTTATTTGACTTATTATTCATAAAAGCACTGAGAACAAATTATTTAGACTCACATATAAAATATCATCACTTTCCTAAAAAGTAATTTTTTGCTAAGAGATGATTTGGTGGGGAGAAAAAAATCACTTTGGCAATTATTTTAGGAAGGTGACGATATGGAAATTTTCCACCAGATTTAATTAAAAACCAGGGTACTGTACATTACCCTTTATGCCACAGTATACAACTTTTATAAAAATATGTTTAGTTCACAATTTTTTAAATAATTGTCATCTAATATACTAATCAATAATTGTTGAGACAAAAAATGAATTAACGTATTTGTTCATTTGCATTTTTTATGTATTTCTAATATTGTATAAAATTAGCTTAAGTGGTTAAATGAAAAATCTACAAAAAGTGCCAAGATTTTTATCCAATTAATTGATTAGTTGGCAGAATAATCGATTACTAAATTATCGTTTTTGCAGCCCTACTATGCACTTCAGTACATGAAGAAAAGTTCTTTAAAATTAACTTTAAAACTGAAGTTTGAACAAACGTTCAAATCTTAAGACAGAGAGCTCAGCAAAGGTCTCAGTGTTGCTGCTGCGAGATTCTCAGAAAATGAGGAAAAGAAAACAAAGCACCTCCTCTGTGGTGACGCCTTTTTGTCCTTCCTGCATGATGTTATCTTGTTTCTGACTGCAGGGCTTGATGTTGGTGGTGACATTAATCACGATAGAAGTGGGATGCAGCTCACTCTCATGGTTCAGAGAATTTGGGCCTCTGGGTTTTTTAACATTTTAAAAAAATAGGACATAGATTAAATAAATGCCTATAAAGTTGTTCTTTGCTCCAGATTTCATAGAAAACATACCGTGGTGTGTCATCAGGTGAAACAGGCTCTGAAGGACGGACTTGTTGTGTTACTTTCTCTGCGTGACTGGAGGGACATTCGTACTGAATGTCTGCTGCAGACAGCAAACCTTCAGGCTTCAGACGGCGCTCAGGAATCTGCTCTGAACAGAGAAACATGCTTAGAATCTCACTTTTGTCAACCAAACACAAATAAAACAGAAAACATGGATAAAATGTTAATAATCTAACTCACTGAATCTTTTTGCAGTCAGGAGGAGAATCCAAAGTAACAGAGAAATAAGGAAAAACAGGGACGCTATTGCAGTGCCGATGAAGATCACAGAAAGACTTTCCTCTTTTATTCCTGAAAGAAGAACAAGAAAACATACAAAAGAAATTAAAAACATGTTAAGAGTTCAGGTGGAAATTTACATGCATTCATCAGGGACATGAATATCCTGGCATTTTGGAGATTCATGGATAGATTTGAACTGTTCTTTTTGTACTAGGTTATACAATTAACAACGTTGATGAATTTTAAAAACAATGAAATAATGAAAACAGAGGACTACTCAGTGAACATGTGATTACAGGCCCCATGTGGATTTTAGTCAGGCAGATTACTGGGCTTGGAGTCACGCTAGGCTTCTTGTCGGGTCTATTTACAACTCGTATTGGCAGCATGTTTTCTGGGTCTCAAAAAGGTTCAACTCGTACAAGAAGTCAACTTTTTACCCCAAGCTGTCCTGCATCAAACATATACAGATGCGGTTAACATGGGAGCAGAAGACAATCTCTGAAGAGGGTTAATTTTTCGGACTATTTATGGACCCAAATGCAAATGTTGGTTGGGTACTTTCAAATTATTCAGCTGCATCTCACTGCAGCAGCTAGCCTGCTCAAATCCCAACAGGATTAAAGAAAGTTCACAAAGATTCCAACTTGTGCACCAAAATCTTGCTTTCAGTCATTTAAGTAATTTATGTTTATTGTATGGTTATTAAAGCCTTAAATTTCCATTAAACTTGCATGTAAATTTCTCTCTTGATCTTTACGTATAAACATTGAATTACCATTTGCTGTTGATTCTTCTGACTTTCTGACTGGTAACAGGATGCCACTCTCTGTCAAACAAAATATCAGTTTCACAAAATCACCAATAGATTCAAAAGCTTTTGCATAAAGTTGCATGTGTTGTGCCACTGGTTTATCTTTGGGTCTTACGTGTTTTTGAGCCTCGAGAAGTAAAGTGCAAACACTCGTTGTGGACTGTGTCATGACTGTCACAAGGAATACACAGCAGCTCCACCTCGCCTGTCAGGCTCTTCAGTTCATAATATCTGCACACAATTACACATACAGCTGAAACTAGTAACAAAATGCGACTGGTGTTTTCTCTGGCGCTGTGGATGGGACTAACCCTGGGAGACAGTGCCCACACACAGAGTCACTGGTGGGTGAACAGGCAGCCAACGCCAAGCGGTTCAGCAGGTTGCACTGGGTGCATCTCCTGCAGGGATCCACACTCGTATCTGTGCTGAAGGTCCCTGCTTCACAAGGAATACACACCCCATCCCCTCCATACCCAAAGCCACAATCCTGGAAATGATATACGGTGTAGATTTAGTGTCAGCGGGTTTTAAAGGAGGAAATGATGCTGTGAAATAGCGTTGCATTACCCCTGACAGCTGTTCTCCGGGTTTACAAACAGGGCATGCAACACAGGTGCCATTATGGTGCAAGTACTCCGTCTGATCACATCTAGGCTCAGATTGCACCTGTGCACACAAAGGAGGGGGATTAATTTTAGGAGTTTAGAAAGAAGCAGGTAAGACTACAAGCCAAATCAATCCTTTTTTATTGTTTCACCATCACTAAAGAAATGTACAGAGCTTTGCAAAAGACTTGTTTCCTGAAGTTTCTTGCATGTTGTCAACTACAGCCTCAAACACAAAGAAATGCATCTTTCTCAGGAATGACGCATTCCTGAGGAAGTAAAAAAAAAAATCTAAAAATCTAAATGTTTTCTTACAAAAGGTGTTGCATGCTATTCAGCCCCCTGGTTATTACTTCCTTGGAATACATATATCCCAAACCACTTTGCACACCAAAAACTAGGATGCTTTCATTTCTTTTCAAAATTGGATGGAGATTATACATTTTCAAGTCTGTTACATCAATGTACATTTTCAAGGGCCAGTGTCTTGCTTTAATGTGTTATGGTCTGCTTTAAAACACCTTAATCCAACTGCTTGATTCCCCTCAATATATAGAAGTTTTGCCAGATAATGAAAAGTTCATTTCAGCAAGTTATGCTTAATGTCTTCTCTATCTCAGTGTTTCTCAACCCTGATCCAAAGAGACAGCTGTGTTTCATGTTTTAGATGTGTTTTCCTGTTCATTATGTTGTTCTGCAGAAAATCCACAAAATACTAACACAATATTTAGGAAAATTATGCACTGTGCCATCATATTTAAATGAAAGTGAAAAAGGAAAGTAATAAGAAGACATACATACCATCAAAATGAAAGAAGCTCCAATCAGAAAAGTAAACATGCCTCTTCTTTATTGTGTATGTTCCAGCTTGAGGAAACACAACCTTTAAAAATGATTTCAAATGTTAAACTAAAACAAAAACAGCTAATTCTGAGAGAGAAAGTTGAACGGACTAAAAACGTCAAACACTTACGAATTTTTTGATGTCTGCTCAATATCTCCACACCTTCTGTGTTCGTTTTGATCTCAGAGTTTCTTAGAGGAGGAATTCAAACAGTGGGAACAATCTTTGGGAAATCCCATCGCTCTACATCACCTGTGACGCAGAAGGGGTTCCCAAGCAGGGTAACCTTAGACCAGTGAATACAAGTCCCCCAGACGGGGCACTTCACGTCACAAACCGGTCATCTCAGATTCTCTCTGGGGAACCCTCTCTTATTTTACTCTGGACCACTGAGACGAAAAGGGAAGGGGATAAAAATAGATGAATGAGGTCCTTGTTAGCGGTTCTTAGTGCAACAAAGAGACTTTGTTTGTGTCGGAGTGTCTGCATTTCTGGGGTCAAATCTTTGATTCTGGTGCAAGCAACACCTTGATAAAGTCTAGGCTCATGGTGTGGATGACAGAAAAGTTCATAAACTCTTTCAATACAAAAGGTTGCAATACAGGGTTTGGCCACTTGATGGGAGTATCGAGCAAGAAAAAAGAAGAAGGAGAAGGAAAAATGACTCAAAGTTACCTTTGGCTTAAAAATGTAACTTTCTGGTTAGAAAACATGAGTGTACAAATTCTGTTAATACACACTGGTTGTTAAATTTTTTCAGTGTTGTAATGGGCTTGGCCTGCCTTCTGTTCTGAACAGCTGAAAGCCATTGGATGTGTCACGGAAAAGCCAATTAGGTTTGTTTGGACAGTTATCACTTGAAGATAAAACTCAATGTCTGAGAATATTAAGCTGAACTCATGGCTTGATAAAACCTACACACAAACACGCACAGTAACATCTGCATGATGTGGCCGTCACTGTGACTAATGACAGAAATGGAATGACAAACCCTGTTTTCTGTTGCTTTAAGTCATGCATTTGCAGAAGATGCAACGAGATGCAGAGATATATTGTTGTCTTCCAAATTGCACATTTTCAGCTTTGACTTTTATTCAAAGGTGCTATGCAACATTAAACCTTTCTTTTGTTTGTTTCATGAAGTTTTTTGTTAAGCAATAGCATGTTTGTTGGTTAATTTTATTGCTTGTGATTAATGAGTAACTCCAGAAACCAAAGGCAGTGGGTGTGGAGATGTGCTCATAGAGTAATAAAGGGACATTTGCCAGCTGTCATGGTCCACATAACTTCTTTATAAGTGAAGTGAAAGCTTACTTTCTCACAAAACACTTAATAACATAAAACTGGATCCTTATAAAGTGAGAACATAATGGTAAGTCTCATTTTGTTTTACTCAGTTTAGTTATGCTAAATTCTTAGCATGCTATTCTTTCTTGATGAGGATGCAAATGAATAAAACATGACAGATTTTCTTGCTCTTTTACAGCAGATGAACACCTGAGTGCTGAAGAAGTCCTGAACTTTTGCTTCAATTATTGCTGTCATGACGTCAATGAGAAACTTAACTTTTCTGATCATCTGTTTGTCTATATTGATGTCATTGTGTCCTCTAAATTCAGGTAAGATTAAATCAATTGTCTAAAGTAGCGTCTTTGAAGTATGGAGCTACTTTGGACACCATACTTCATACGCCTTTGAAGTATGAAGTCATATATATATTTTTATAAATTAAAACATGTGAAGTGAGAGTTAGAAAATTATTTTTTTAATATGTCCTCAAATGTATTAATTACTCTGTAGAACAGGCTTTGATTTGGAAATGACAAGGAATCTCATATTAAGAAGAACAACCTAACTGTATTGTATTGTTTGGGATTGATGTCTTCCTTATTGATCAGTTCAAGTAAATTTTATTTATGAAGCACATTCATTTGTCAGCTTGAGACTAAAGGTGCTTCAAAGAGAAATATAACAATAAAAACACTTAAAAACAACAAATCAAGCAAATATAAGCAATTAAGTTCACACAAAATCAAGACAACGGAAGAAAAATGAATGAATTAAGAAAAAATAGATTCTTGTGGAACACAATGAGCAAGAATAACGATCAAATTCAAAGTTATGAAAAGAAACAGAAAAGGTCCTAGCAGTAGGATAAAAGTAAAGAAAATTGAGAGATCACAATTTAGACATATTATTTCCAAAATCCTGAATCAGCACAGAATAATCAACCATACTTAAAACTAAATCAAGGCCAAAGAGAATAAATAATAAAAAAAGAGGATTAAGTGCAAATTTTCAAGTCATTTTAATCTGTTTGTGTGATGTTGTTAGATCAAACGCTGTTGTCAAATAACATCTTTAATTTAACAAATATGAATTTGATGCTAATAATTTTATGCTAAATAATGTAATTCCTAAACGTGGCAGATTGATGTGGTCAAGTCTTGTGTGGCACATCTAATGATTGTTGATTTATGGTGAAATGATTGTCGTAGTGACAGGGGTGCTCACTTGGTCCATTGCAGAGGTTTTGATGAGCTCATTGCTTTTACCCAGCATGATCTACGTCTTGTGTGATACCTTGATAGTAAGAAATATTTTTAAAACTGACTGCTTTCAGAATTTCTTTTGCATCTTCTGAGTTTTTACAGCTTGTTTTTGTAAAGTAGTAAATACTTATTCTACTTTAACACACATAATGTATTGTTGTCATATGTTTTTATGTGTTGTTTGGCTGAGTTGGTACCAACATCTGGAACTATTTTCATGCCAATAGAAAGGCATTTAGAAAAAAAACAAACATTTTTGCTGTATTTAATTTTCTACAGCGACAGATGTGTTATGAGCTCAAAAACTGTTTTTTTGGGGTCTTCATTAGTCTTTTCTGTGCGTCCTTTTAGCAGCCAACTCTGCCAGCACCAGTCTGTGGGGAAAGAAGTTGGAGTTTAAAGGGCCTCCATGTTTGTGGCAGCTCCACCCGGAAGTGAGCGTTCCAGCTCTGATGGATATGAGCATCTGTATTCGTTTAAAACGCACCAGTAAAGCACAATGGACAGGCTTTCTTTACAGATCTACAGAACGGAAAGAGTTGGGACTTGAAGGCAATAATGCAAATTTAAAAATTTGGCTTTTTGGAAAACAATACCAAGTACATCACGAAGTCTCATTAAAGAAATGGCATTCCATCTGTCTCACATGGTCTGGTAAAAACCAGACGCTGAAGGTGTACTTAAATGAACCTACTGTAAAAAATCTATTTTTTTATTCAGACGATGCACACCAACAGCTGGCAGAAAATGGCACTCTGACTCTGGGGGTTTCTCATAGTGTTCACCCTAATGGTGAACTGAAGCCGGAGAGCGGTAACAACTTGCTTGGTGAGATAGGTTTGTTCAGGATGTGGGGGAAGGAGTTTAGCGCTGAGGAGGTGAGCAACCTGGGTTGTGCAGACGGAGATGTGGTGAGCTGGGATCTGCGGCAGTGGAAGTATGACTGCCCTCCTGTCCCCGACAGCAATCTAACCTGTGGTAAATATGGGATTTTATTTTTACTGATATAACTGCTCATATAAGTCTGTCTGAAACACTGTTTCTCATTTCTTCACTAGAAGCTAAACTGTAATTAACTGGTATTATAAGGGGGCAGTCTTGTGTAAAATCAACATTTTTGAGCTTTACTTCATGTTATAATGTTATTCCCCCATCAAAAACATACCTGGAGTGTTGCCTTGATTCTTAGATGCATGTTTGAGAAATCCTTTAAGATCAGCTCCTTCAGACTAGCCAGCAGCAATTAGCAAACACCTAGTGGTACTGCTGAGCTCATTATACAAGCTACTTTTCAGTGAAACGCTGGTAAAACGTTCCTAAAGGGTTAACAGAGGAGCCATGTTGTGATAACTTCCTTAAGGTGGAGTTTCTGAAAAGCAGGAGTTTTTAAAGTGACAGATGCCCAGTTTTAAGGTGTTAAATTACAAAGTAAAGTTATATTTGATATATATATATATAGCATTTTTCTAACAACTCAAGTTAAGATAGTTACTTGGTTGTGCTATAAAATGACACTATGTGCTTGGAAAACACATAATACTGCTCTTAGATTACAATGGTGAAATGAAGGAAAAGTTATAGTTTCAAAATGGTTTTTAATTAAAATGTAAAAAATATAACTTGCAATCAGCCAGAAAAAATACTTTGTAGTTTTCAGACGTAATGTGACAAAGTGCAGAAAAGTCTAAGAAGCATGATTACTTTAACAAGCCTGCAGAATTACTTTTTAAAATCACTCTATTTTGCTGACTTTGTAGTCAAAGAAGAAATATTCTGACTTGTCTAATTTTGAGGTTCACGACCCTATTAATGGCTCTACCATGGTCCTTTTTTTCTTCTATTTTTAGGCTGGTCTAATTACGAAATCAAAATGTGGGTGACCGTAACCAACCTCAAAAGTCCTGAAAACTGCTCACTGGCTCTGGAAGGAATCACAAGAAACTGGGTACAAACATCTGCTGTCACACTATTTCCTATCTTGTCACGCATGTTGATGAGAATCTAAACGTGAAGAAATTGAGGACATTTTCAACCAATTTTCAAATTTTAAGCTCTGTTTTTAAAGTGCATGTATAGTGGGAAGAAGGGTGTAAAATTGATGGAGTTTATGGTGTAACTAATAGAATATATTTTTACTGTATTCCCTCAGTGGGGAAATGCACAGTAGCAAAGTGACCAGCAAATGATCCATCTATCTGGAGGTGAAATTTGGATAATCTATCAACAGTTTATGACAGCCTTAAATGATTCAGATGATTTTTATTTGAATTACTGTGAAAAACATGACCAATGTCTCTCCTTTGAGTCAAGTTAGGCCTGCAGTTCTTTAGATAATGTTTTATCTAGAATCTAGTTTCTTCTGTAAACTCCTGGATTAGTTATTTATGCACTATTTGAGTAATTTTGGCAGACCAGTCACTCCTGGGAAGATCCACCAATGATTCATGTTCTCTCAATTTGTTAATTTGTTACTGTTGTTCACTGGAGTCCCAAAGACTTATTATTGTAAACCTTTTCATATTGATAAATTCGAAAATTTGTTTCCTAAGACATGGCATGACTTTTGTGTTACTTTTTAAAATCCTTTAGTCTGCTCCATGTCATTAGATGGGTATTGATTAGATGATTTTTGGATTCTGTAGATTTAAGAGTGATTAAGTCAAGCAAAACAAAGGATTTCAAAAAATTGTAGTTAATAAAATTTCATGATTTGGTAAGAGATTGACTGGTTTTCAAACAGGTTTCGGATAGCGTTTGCCTTAACAAATTAATAAACTTCAAAAACCTTATCTTGTTCTTTGGTTATCTGTGTCTAATAATAAAACTGTTTTAACATTTGAAACATTTAAGAAATATGTGAGAGTGCAAGTAAAATCATTTCAACATCTCAATGTTTCTGACACAGGAGATAAAACTCTACAATATCAACTCCACAGAAAATCAATAATGAATTAATTTAAGCCAAATATAGTTGAATGCCATTGAAAAGCGAGGCAGATATGTAATAGTGTGAGAGGACTATTGTCAGAACTAAAACAGTAATATCATTTTCTGTTTTTCAGCTTGTGAACGTTTTTCCCAACAACATTTCTGTCCAAGACATTTTTGTTTCATCTCAAAGGTAACACATTTTCTTTTCTCAAACTGCAGTTATGGAACAACTACTGTAGTAAAAGTACACACAATGGTGTTTCATAGGTTTTTATGGTTTGGTTTATCTGACAATTGCAGGATGTTTAATGACTTCCTGCAATTATATGCATTTTGTAGTAGGCATATAAAATCTATGCTCTAGATTTAGCTGATTACATAATCCAAATATGTGGTGGGTTAATAGTAAAACATCTTAAAATTATGGGTACAAAAAGTGCTAAGGAACAAACAAATAAAAAACTGACCGACATAAATTTGACCCATCTGTGTTCTCTACAGGCCAACATGCCAGATGCACCTAGACGAGGTACGCCTTTAAAAAAATACGTTAATGAAAACAAATAGATAAATAATCTTCTTTTTCTTTCGCAAATTGCAAACACATGTCACATTTAAGTAAAGATTTCCAACCGCTTCTGCTTTGTAGGATTTGGCAAAAATGTCTAGCAGAGTCTGTGAGAAATGGTGAGACTGGCAGAAAGTGTAAAAAATAAAGTGGTGCTTGGTATAAATTAAATAAAATCCAAACTAGTTTGCATAATCTATTTACATGCTCTCATATTTCCCCTCTTTAGTTTCGGCTGTGAGGTCTATGTGAGCGTGGATCCTGCTGCGGACGTAAAAACAGTTCAGACGGACATTTCTGCCTTACTGAGTACAAACTTCTCTTTCAACTTCCTCACCATAGAAGCTGTCCATGACAGCATCACCGTTCTTCCTGCTGGTGAGCCCATGTCTTCCAATGCGCTACAGATCACTAATCACACACAGCAATCACATGGAGGATTATTAATTAAAGGGGATGTTGATTTGAGCACATTAAGTAACTGCTTCACTGTTTTCAGTTCTGGTGTTTTATTAGAATGATGTAATGTGGCTGAAATGTCAACTCTGGATATTGACTCTTTGCACGTGACGTCACGCTCTTCATTAATCTGCCCGCTCCGCCGCCATGACAGACGTCAAAACAACCTTTCCTTTAAAGCTAGTCTAAAAACAGACTTTTGGTAGCCTAAAATCGCTTCTATTTAGTTGATTTCACTTTAAAAATAGTCATTGGGTGCTGCGCTGTCGGATGAATAAACAGAAAAGGATAGAAACCAAACTTGTAATTTTATTGCATAACTTTTAATGAGGAAAGATGGCGGCGATGGGTAGCAACCGTTAATCATAAATACTGTCAGCCCTCGATGTTACCAATGATTTGCAGCGAACTCGTTTTTCAAGGTAAGAAGATTAAAGTTCATATACGTTATAAGAAAGTATGATTAAAAAGATATTAAATATCGCACAATGGAGAAGATACGCGTCTAATCATTAACGTGAAGACAATGCCACACTGTCATATCCTAGCATGTATGGAAAAAAACTGGTTAGGATCTTTTGAAGGTTTTTAACCTACAAAAGGGGAAACGCTGTTTATGACAGTGATATAAATCATGTGATGTGAATTCAGGCAAAGTCGGTAATTAGATCAGCACATTAGAAGGGAGGAGGTATGAGCTGGCTAATCCAGGTGTGTTACCTTCACAGACAAATGAGTTCCACTTGAACAAGTAGAAGCCATGAATAAACTGGCAAAAACAACTCCAGTCCCTCACTCCCGACGTCCATCATGGCGCCTTGAATGATTAAGTGACGTAGTTGCTAAGGGTTAACACATTAGACTTGTGTTGTTCTCTGGATGAATTACTAGACATTTAAAAACTGCATAAATTGTATCATTTATGTCTCCAATCAATATGTTTTCTAATTTTTAAAAAATATTCTTACATAATGTGCTACAAGAGGATTTGGGTCACTTTTCTTTTTCAGTGGCTGATATTTATTTTGATGAATCACTTTCTGTCTTTTAGTCATTTCCCCCCATGTGACAGGACCACCATCAACTATTACGCCTTCATTAACCACCTCAGGTGAGGTTGTGAATTTTTTTTTCTAACCTCTAATAGAAACATTTGTTAACTTTTAATACTTGTGTTTAATTTTGTTTACAGAAAGAGGTTTAACGGAGAGCACACCGCCAAGACCTCCTAAGCTTTCAACGACAGGAGAACCTGTAGATCGCACTGTAACAGTCGGTTAGTTCTCCATAAAAAAATAACTCCGTAAAAAAATTTTAATTTGCTGAATGCAGAACATTTTTTCTTATTTTTTCCAAATCTAAAGTTTCCATGTTCTTAGTACTACATAATGATTTGGTAGAATTACTTTTACAACTGTACGGTAGAAAATTTTCCAAAAGCTTCTCATAGCATAATTTTCTGGATTTTCATCCCACTTCTGACAGATATGGTGTAACTGAGCCAGGGCCACAGTAGAGCAAAGTAGAATATAAGTGTAATTTATTGTCTCCCAATGAGGAAATTCAGCATGACTCTGTGATTATAGACACCTTTTAAGTCCTGTAAGGAAATATCTGATGGATTTAGATCAGGGCTTTGGCAACATTCTAAAATATTGACTCAAAAGGTCTTTCTTAAACCTCATTGTAATTAATTTGTTGTTCTTGGCTGATGTTTTGAGATGTTGTTCCAGTATTTCCATTCAAGGTTCTTTCCTAAGAAAAAAATGTAGTTAGGCAAAAATAAGAATACTATCATATAGAATAAACAGCAATTTCCCCATGTGTGATTTTTTTTCTTACTGAAGCGATAGAGCAGGGGTGTCAAACTCAATTTCACCGAGGGCCACTTCAGCATATTGGCCACCCTCAATGGGCCACATTGACGTAGGGCATCCCTGCTAAAACACACCCCAGACAAAAGGTTGACTTCCCTCATTCAGGTCTGTAGAAGCTTATAATGATTCAATGGTCCAGGTGTGTTAGAGAAGGAATGCATCTAAAGTTGCAGATGATAGCTCTGGAAAACTAGACTTGGGCACCCCTGGCATAAATGTATAAAAATACAATGTTAAAAATAAATGAAACACCACCTCATATTGTTAAATAACTGATTTTATGCATTGAAGTCTTAAATATTACATTTGAGTTTCCATGGATGTAAAATTACTGCTCAGTTTAAAAATTGCAATATTTAAATCAGTGTTTAAAGGTAAATGATAAAAACAAGTCACATGGGCAGACATTATAGACTTTACGCAAAGATTTAGTCTCAGAGGCAACTGAAATCAATTAATTTAAAAAATCCTTTCTGAATATCATCTCATGGTCTCTGAAGTAAATGCGTCTTTCTGACCGGGAGCTGACAGCGTGTTGAAGAGTTATGGACCGGACGCTTTGGAGCGTCTGGTTAGGAAGCGCATTACAAGCCTTTGGTTGAAATGGCGCGTTAAATTCAAGTCTCCATTACAGACCAGAGAAAACTAAAGAGAATGCAACTTTGTGTTAATCCATTTGAGGAGCCGGTAGTTTATCTTGAGGAAATAAATGACGATGCAAAAGTTAATTAGACTGTAACATGCGCAGTCCGCTGCTCAACCACTGCGGAGGCAGTTACGCTACGCCACTGCGAAGAATTAAAATCCGCTGGAAGTAACTCATCCAGCGGATTTAGCAAATGGAGCCTCCTGGTTTCACGTTACCCAGGAGAGCGGCGCTCTGGAGGAGCTGCAGACGTAACATCTGTCCGTTTCGGAGAAGCGAAACCACGCTAAATAAATAAATAAATAATCCTGGTAAAAGCGCACACCGGACCGCACATGGTAAAACACTCACAGAGTTCAGTTGATCTGTTTGGATCAGACAGATCCAACTGACTGATGAATTAGCGCAGATTTTTCTGCAGATGGGGACCAGGGGGAAGTGCGTTCAGACCCCAGCGGGTGAAGTGATGCTAATTTAATTTAATTTATTAAAAGTTATTGGGGCCTCAGTCAGTGGTTTTTGTCACTACGGAGAAAAATGTAGATGCATTTATCTGCTTAATCTGTGATAGGATCTGGATTCACGGTGAATATTAACTAAACCGCATAAAATGCGACTAAATAGTCGATGTTAATATGATTGTAATTTCACGGATAAAAATAGTACATGACCGATTTTTTTTTTTTTTATGTTGTCGGTCAAGATAACGGATAACAAAAAAAGTCTAGCGCCACCTGCCGCTGCTGACACCAACTCACACACATCTTCATTCACAGTCTTACTTGTAAATCGATTTTTCTTTTCTCGGACATTTTGATGTTAGCTTGTCGATGTCTCAGTTTTATTCGCTGGGAAAATCAATAAGCAGCTTGAGGTGACTCTGCTACTCTCTAGTTGGCTGGTAACAATCGGAATGCATTGTGGGAGATGTAGTTTGTAATCAAAACCAATTTTCAGTCAATCATCAGCCTATAAAATGCTGGGGGGGGCCACATAAAATGACATGTCGGGCCATGAGTTTGACACATGTTACATTATAGAGTGTATAATGTAACCTCTTACATTTTTCTCCATTTGCAGTCATGCCAGATCAGTTTTTTCGAGTTAATTTGATCTTACACATAAGAGGAATCCTGTCAAAGCCTACAGACATCATTAAGAAATGGGTAAGAACATTAATATAATCACTGACAAAAATCATATACGTAAAAACATTTACATTATCCCTTTTTTCTTAAAGCTGCAACAAAAGCTTGAGACCAATAACACTATGAGTGTGGTGAATCTTGTCATAAAAGAAGGTTATATCAGGTGGGTTTTCCTTCAGTCTTTGTGCACAATCAGTGTTACAGTTTTTAATATTTTAAATTTGGCTTTGTCTTTAACTGAGACATATTTTACAGGAGCATGGGAGAGTACACTGGCTTACTGGTAAGTATGCATTGCACTATAGAAACAAGACAAATCACATCTTCAGATGGAAATTTTTATCAGTCTGTTTCATCTAAATTAAGTAAAATCTCTGCTTTCTTGTTTTCCAGACTCCCGTCAGCAAACAGAATCAGTATGTGAATAAAAGACAATCTGCTGTTTTTAACATATTCTTATCCTTTAGATTTATTGTTTAGTTATATGTCTGTGGCCTTCATGCTAATCCTTTATTTTATCTATAGATACAACTGCACCTTCCATGTTCAGGAGTATCACAAAGACAATGTGGCTAAAGTTGAGCAATTAATTCATTCTGCCTTGACATCAGGATACGAAAACATCTCTTTTGCAATTCAGGCAACAAATATATCAATCAAACACATAGGTAAGCTGTGTTTCTAAAATAAACAGTATTGTGCAACAATGACATACCATTTCAAGTAGGGCTGTTGTAAACGAATATTTTAGTAATCGAGTAATCTATCGATTATTCTTACGATTAATCGAG